>NC_060268.1:184496311-184510722 GCF_021613505.1 Equus quagga | reverse complement strand
CCTGGGCAGTGACCTGGGGGCCTGGGCTGTGACCTGAGGGCCTGGGCGGGGGTGTGGCCACACAGGGTACTGCAGGAGGCCAGGAGTGGGTACAGTGGTTGCCCAGGCAGCTCTGAGTGGGGTGGGGCTTCTGCATCAGTCCCCTGGGCTGCAGACACTCAGATGGTCCTTGAAGAGGGCCCTAGGCTGTTCCTTCAGCCCCAGAGGCAGGAGGGCAGGTGGTGACTGCTGGTCTGGATGCTCTGGGAGGTGACCGTGTGTCGGGGTGCTAGCAAGGGCGGGGTGTAGGGCTTGAGCTGCCTGGTGGCTGAGTTCCTCCCAAATGCCCAAGAGCCTGAACTGTCCTGGGAAACAGGGATCAAGGACAGGAGAACACCCAGTGCCCAGGTGGAGGGCCAGTCAGGAGGGGTGCCTGCAAGGCTGCGACAGCTTCCCGGCATGAGGCTTGGACTGCTCTGACTGGGGAGGGATTTCCACCCGCCAGTGTCTCTGACCCCAAAGTCTCTCTGAGGGCCTCCCCCCCGCCCCTCCAGACCTTCCTACGGACACATGGGTGCAGGAGCTGGGGTGACCGGGGCTCCCAGCCTCTAGATCCCTCAGGGCCTGGGGGAGGCGTCCCTGACATCAAGGATCCTGCGGGGCAGACAAGCCCACCACGTGGACATCTGGGGCTCAGCCTGGGGAAGCAACCCTATTCTGGGCCTGTCACTGCCAGGGTCTTACCTCAGACCCTGACCCCGTGGCCATTTCTAGCCACCCGAAGGCCTTTGTTTAAACAGCTTTGTTGAGGTCTAATTGATGCTTAATAAACAGTACGCTTACAATGCCCAGCGAAATACATTTAGGTATTGTCTACACTCCCCAACCAGGCAGGCAGCACCCCCACCCCGTAGTCTGCTTTCTGTCACTAAGGGTAGAATTTTGCATGAATGGAGTACCGGGCGTGCTCCTCTCTGGCTCCTTTCCCTCAGCGTGACCATCTGGGACTTGTGTCTGTTGTCCATATCGATAACTTCCCATTGTTGCCCAGCGGTATTCCATCATGCAGACATGCCACAATGTTCTATGCGTTCACCTGTGGGCGGGCGCTGGGCTGTTTCGGGTTTGGGCTGTCACAGATGAGCACACACAAGCCTGTGTGGACGCGAACCTTCATTTCTTGGATGAACACATAGGAATGGAACGGCTGGGCCATACGTTAAGTGTACCCATAATTTTCTAAGAAACTGCGAAACAGTTTTCCAAGTAGCTGTCCTAGTTTACGTCCCTGCCCGCAGGGAACCAGAGTCCCGCCGTGCTGGTCTTTCCTGTCGGCTGCTCTAACGGGCGGGCCTGTCGCGGTGTCCCTCTGGTTTTAGTTTGTGTCCCCTGATGATTAATGATGCTGAGCATCTTCTCCTGGGCTTATTTGCCTTCTGTCTGTTCTCTCTGGTGACACGAATGCTCAGTCTCTTGCCCATTTTCTCTTGGCACCAGGGCCTTTAGTGATTCTGGTCACCAATTCAATGTGTTGGGCTGGGGGGCGGGTGCCCACACCAAGCAATTCTGCCCTCCTAGTCAACATCACCCGCCCACCAGCGGTCACTCTGCATAAGCAGTGTTGCCTAGTGACACGGGGAGCAGAGAGGGTAACCCAAGCTCAGGGCTGTCCAAAGGGTGTGTTTCCTTCTAGAGACAGGGAGAGTCAGGGGGGAGAGCTTAGGGGAGGGGCTTTGCAGGGGGGGGCACCAGCCTCGTGGGCCTCAGCCTTGCCTCTCCAACTCCAGACTTCCCTAAAGGGCCCAAAGGAGCCACACCCAATGTTGGTGACAGACCTCCCCGGCCTCTTCGGGCTGTGCCCCGGGGTCTCGGGTCGCAGGCAGCTGAGCTGGTTGTGGTCTCTGCTGTGCCTCCTCCTCACAAGGCACAGAGTGTACCCCCAGCTCATTCTGCCTCTCCTTGTGCACTCTGCCACACAGCTGTGCCCTCAGGTCTGAGGAAATGCCGACGGGGGATCCTGGCTCCTCCAAGGCCAGAGAGAGACTTGGCCACAAACACCACCCTGGGTCTGAGCTCCTCAGGGCTCCCTGGTCCCCAACCACCTGGACCTGAATTGCTCAGGGGTGGCCATCCCTGACCTGGCAGAGGAATGACTTGGTGGGGCTGTGAGCCCTGCATGTGCCATGCAGGACTCGGGCAGCCTGAGACCCGGACACGATTCTGGGGCCTCTGCATAGATGCTGCTCCTTGGATCCAGGGCAGGAGCAGGGCCATGCGTGTTCAGCATGCCCACCCTGTTCTTAGCAGGATGGCAGGTGGGGTGCACACTGATGAGGCTGGGACCCACTCTGCCCCTATGGGGGCAGGACCCCGAGCAGGTCACTGTCCAGACCTCAGTCTCCGCATAGGTAACGTGGGGGTGACAAAGCTCCTGCCTTGTGGGGTGCTCTGAGGCCATGACCATGTAACCTGTCCAGCAGCGCATCTCAGGATGAGGCCTGCCGCTCTACTCCTCCAGGGAGTTTGGGACCTGCTGGGGGACTCAGGAAGCTCTAGGACACCAGAGGTCACCTGGACAAACCTGGGTTCACCTGTGCACCTAAGCACTTGTCCATTTGTTCATCTGTGCATCTGAGCACCTGTCCACTAGTTCACTTAAGCGCCTGTTCACTCGTTCACCTGTGCACCTGTCCACTAGTTCACTTGAGCACCCGTTCATTGTGCACCTGTCCACTAGTTCACTTGAGCACCCGTTCATTGTGCACCTGTCCACTAGTTCACTTAGGCACCCGTTCATTGTGCACCCGTCCACTAGTTCACTTGAGCACCCGTTCATTGTGCACCCGTCCACTAGTTCACTTGAGCACCCGTTCATTGTGCACCCGTCCACTAGTTCACTTGAGCACCCGTTCATTGTGCACCTGTCCACTAGTTCACTTGAGCACCCGTTCATTGTGCACCTGTCCACTAGTTCACTTAGGCACCTGTCCATTGTTCACCTGTCCAGCTGAGCACCCATTGTCTCTGCTTCCCCCTCTTAAGTCCTTTCTGTTCTCAGGTCCCATCTGTGGGGAGCCCACCACGGCTCCATTTCTCTGGTCCCAACCACTGACCTCTGCCACACCCCTGGCCCCATCCCAGCATGCCAGGAGAAGGCCTAGGGGGAGTAGATAGTTCTGGGAACATGGACTTGGGTATGGGGAGCCAAGAGTCAGCCGTGTGCTGCCCCGGGGGCTCTGGATGTGTAGGACACGACCCCCGTCTCCTAGACAAAGCAGGCCAGGGCCATGCTCACTGTTCGTAAGAAACACTTGGCCTCTTTGCAGTTTATTTTTCCCATTGGGGAGGAGTCAGCACCCTCAGGAGTCCCCGCTAGTGTGGTAGATGTGGTCTCGATCCTCCTCTGGTCCCCGAAGCACCTGGCGCGACAGCAGCACCTGAGACCGGGGCCCTGCCTCCTCCTGGGCCTCCTCAGGTGGGGGATGGTACAAGCTGTCATAGTCGGGCTCAGGGCCCCTCCTGGGGCTCCGGAGGCCACCCAGGATATCCTTCGTTCCTGCCCGGCCCTTGGTGCCTAGGGACAGATAGATGGAGGTGCAGCCTCAGTTTCCCTCCCAAGGCCTCATCCATCCAAGTCAACTCCAAGGGGCTCCCCTGCTGTGGCCTCTTTCCCCTCGGGGGGTGAGGGGGCGCTTGCCCTCACCTTGCTGCTTTTCCTGGATGGGGGCCAGTGTCAGTGAGAGGAGCAGTCGCATGAGCTGGTCATCTTCCTCCGGAGGCTCCACGGCTCGGGCACCCCAGACCCTGCGAGCGCAGCCGGGTCAGGTCCACATGCACAGCGGGAGGCGGCTCCCCGCCAGAGTCCTCAGAGGCTCCAGTCCATCACCCAACAGCTGCCTCTCCCTCAAGAACTACAGCCAAGCAGCCTCCATGGAACCCAGACCCACGGGCCAGGTGTCCCTACCACGTCCCTGAGCTGCAGGAGTCGAGGGGCGCTAGGAAGTTCGGAGCCTCCCTTGGGGGGTAACCCTGAGGGTGAAGGACGTGAGGAAAAATCCTCCAGGCCAAGACTGAGGTTGCCCTGGCTGCAGCCCAGGGTGCTCCCCAGTGACGGATATGGTACCGGCACTGGGCCACGGGGACCCCGTGAGCTTGGGGAGGACTCCCTCCAATTCCAGTGTCATTGGGAGCCCAGGCCACACAGGCTGGGACTGGCGCTGCATCCTCTGTCCTGGCAGCTAAAATCAGCCAGGATGCCTTGTGGGTGCAGGGAAGGGGCCATAGTTCAGAGGCGGCTCTGTCCATGACCCAGGGACATGGGCAGGAGCCACCTGGAGGCTGCCAGCAGAGCGGGGCCGCTCAGGGGTCAGCCTGGAATGCCCAGGCCCCATTCCCTGCTCATTGCTGACGGATCCTGTGGGCTCCCGTGCTGGCTGGAGTGTTGCCCCCTCCTCAAGGCTGCTGGGCAGTGTTTCCCCTCCACCCTTGATGCCCCAGCTCAGGGAGGGCCCGGGAGGGAGGATAGCAGGGGGCTTGGGCGGAGCTGCCGGGACACTCACACCTCTGTGTGCTGCTCCAGGGCCCTGCCTCTGCCTTTGGTCTTGAAGAGGACCTGGAGAGTGAGGTCACAGGTATGGGCTCAACACGCTCCACCGGGGTCCAGGGTCAAGGACACCCAGGGAGACCCTCTGCCAACTCCAGCCCACCCCCGCCCACCCCTCCCGGGCCCTCTGGGTTCTGGCTGGAGGCCTCGTGATTTCTGGGGACACCAGGGAAGATGGTTGGGGCTACACCTGCACCCCCCACCCTGGCTGGTGGCCTGAGGAAGGGGAGCTACTTCCTCCGAGCCCAGCCCTCCTTGTGGGGCAGTTGGGGACAGGGGTGCAAATGAAACCAGTGACCGCAGTGGAGCATCAGCGCCTGGCAGCTGTGGGGCAGCTGTGCCTGTCCTCCTGTGCCTCTGGCCAGGAAAGGGTGGGCCTCCCTGTTCCCCTGGTCACTCCCAGGTGTACAGGGCTGAGTGGCCTTGTCCCAGGGTTGGGGGAGGACACAGCTCCACGCACAGTCCTGGCCCCGGACACCAGTAATCTGCAAGAAGAGCAGCTGAGGGGCCTGCACGAGGAGGTGCCCAGGCTTCACGGCACAAGTGAGCGCCATCAAGGCCCCTCCATCTGCAGCCACCTGGTGTCATCGAGGCTGGCCCACCAGGCTGCACAGAGGGGCCCGCTCCTCCCATCCTGAGGGTTCCCCCCACGCCCACAGCATCCCCTGGTGCACAGGGACCTGCAGTCACGTTGGTGCCCCGTCTTCTCTGTCCTATTCCAGCTTGCTCCACCACCCCCCCAGCCCCCCCCCCCCCCCCCCCCCCCCGCCTGCTGGCTGGGTCAACAGGGAGAGCCATGGTGGGGCCCGGGTAGAGTAGCCCATACATACCTGGGATACTGAGGCCGTGCCTGCCTCCTGCAGCAGCACAGCCACCAGGATGGTGACCAGGAGGAGCCTGGGGGGGCGGGGGGGGGGGGAGCGAGAGGAGAGTGAGAGGCAGGTACCTCCAGACAGGACGCCGGATGTGCAGCCTGGTGCAGCCAGAGACCTGGGTCCCAGCAGGGAGGCCTGGGACCGGGTCCGCAGGTCATTTTATCTTCTCCTCATCTCACAGACCGGGACACACAGCCACAGAGAGGTGGGACTGCCACAGGCCCACACCTGCTCCCGGGCCCTCAGACCAGGGGCTGCTCCCCACCCTCAGCCGCTGCACCCCACGTTCTGGTCAGATCCCACGCTGCAGGCACCAGCCGCCCACGTGGATCTTCCAGCTTCTGGCGTCTGTCCTGGCTGCTGCACAGGGACACACATGCACCTCTCAGGGGGGCAGAGCAGCTGTGCACGTGGCTCCCTCAGGGCCAGGCCGCACGTCTCTCTGTCCCAGAGCTGTGGTGGATGGTGGTACCATCACCTGGGCTAGAAGCCCAGGAGGAGGCGGGAAGGATGGTGCCTGCTCACAGCCAGCCTGACCTCTGGGGAGGCCGCGGCCCACAAGGGGAGGAGGTCCAGGACCAAGCCCCCACAGGGGGCCTGAGGAGCCATGGCCCAAGGCAGGAGACACAAAGAGACACACAGGATGGAAGGTGACTGATGGGCTCGGCAGCAAAAGGCCCTGGAGGCCTCGTCTAAGACGGTGTCAGGAGGGCAGAGGACAGGAGGCTGACTGGTGCGCCTGTATCTGAGTGTGTGTGCACCTGTGTGTGTTTGCATTATTAAAAAAACAGACAACAGGCCCAGAATGGGTCGCTATACCAAGCCCCACATCGGGAGACGGAGACGAGTTGGTCACAGCTCCACTGTCCCAGAAATGGAACTGGAAACCAGCTGGTCTGGAAGCCCAGGCCCAGCACCAGTGAGGTCACCCGCCTGACCCAACCTGCCAGCCCCTCCAGGAAGTCACCTTGAATGACCACCTGCTTTTGCCAGTGTAACTTCCTTGTTCCGCCACTTTCTGCCTACGAAAGTCTCTCATTTTGTACAGCTCCTCAGAGCTCCTTTCTATCTGCCAGATCAGATGCTGCCCGATTTGAACTGATTTTTGCTCAAGTAAACTCAAAATGTTTCGTGCACTTCAGTTTATCTTGTAACAGTCCATGTGCACACACGGTTCCTCAGGTCCTGGAGAGAAGGTGTCTGTCTCTGCAGCCGGCGGGGTAGGTCCAGGCTGGCCCCAGGCTGGGGGAGGCAGGGGAGCGCAGGGGTCCACAGGGGCCTCGGATCAAAGCTTCCTACACGCTGGCCCGCGGCCCTGGATTCCAGCCACACAGAGACCTTCACTCCTTCTCTGGTGACTCAGTACTTTGGAGTGGGGGTTCCATGCACACCACAAGAGCCAAAGGGCAGAGGCTGAACTGGGAAGCTGTGCACATGTGTCTGGATACCACACCCACCGCCACACTGCCCAGCTATGCCTGGGAAAAGACTTCACAGGACGGGGTGCTGCTGGGCACGGGGAGCGGGACAGCAGTGGGGAGCATAGGGCAGCCTGGCTGTGGGCCCCCCTGTAGGCCCCTCTGCAGGCAGAAAGTTCTGGAAACCGAGGGGTCCCCAAGGCCCCCAAGCCACCAGTGGCCCACCTCTCTACAGGGAGGCATGACCTCTGGTCCAAGCTGGGGGGTCCCAAGGACAGGAAGGCCAGCAGTGAGCTCTGGCTTGGAGGAGGAGGGACTCCCACAGAAGGAGGGGGCCCTCACAGGAGGAGGACAGCCTCCCAGGGTCCAACAGGAGCCCCAGTGCTTCCTGAGCCTCATGCCCCAGCTTCCAGTGTGACGTCCCCTCGGGGCAGCAGCTGCCCCTGTCGCCAGCCCCAGGCTCATCCCGTCTTCTTGACCCCCTTTCCTTTGGGCACTCACAGACCTGCCTCCTTTGAGCCTCCCACCTCCTGCTTGCGGGGGCTCCTGGGTGATTCCCCGCCAGGTCAGGGGACCCCAACGACAGGTACACATTCTTACTCTCTCATGGGAGCCACACGGGTGGGCCTCAGAGCTGGAGCCCAGACACAGACACCACATGGCGACTCGGGAGGGAGAGCCCTGTGCACCCCCAGGGGAGCCGGAGCACTCGTGGGGACCCCAGCCAAACACGGGTCTGTGGACAGAGCCCCCTTCTCCCTCCCCCACTCTCTCTCCCCTGGAGCAGCCAGGGTTGGGGACACAGCAGCCCCGGGGCTGCTCTCTGAGACACATGCCCACACAGCAGGCGGGTTTGGGTGGGGAGTCTGGCCTCGGGAGCACAGCGTTACCTGCTCATGTTGGAAGCGCTTCTCAGTGCAGAGGGTGCTTGGGGGGCCGTAGTTCCAGGTCCAGGCAGCTGGCGCCCAGGAATCTAAACGCCTGGCCTGCACTGCCCTGCCCAGGCCTCTCTGGGTTTTATGGCCCCCATGTGGGCGTGTCCGGACAGAGGTCAGGGGCCAGGTGACTGAGTCCACCCAGCGGGCCCCACCCTACCTGTCTGTCACACCCACAACCTGCCCCTTGACCCGTCTACCACCCACTTCAGCACAGAGCTGACTCAGCTCTACCTCCCCCATCACCCCACACACGCCTGCGCCCACTCCAGGCACCCCGCAACCATTGCAGAGCTCCAGAAGGTGACCCACAGCGCAGGAGCAATTGAGAACAGAGTGCTCAGATGAGCTCCGGAGCCTTGGGGGACAACAGAGGACACGAGTGGCTTTCTTTTGGGGGGCTGCTCCCACCCCAACCCTAGGTCAGTGGGCACAGTAGCTCCACAGGGCAGGCAGCAGGAAGACCAGTGGCTCCGGAAGGAGGGTTTGGAGCCCTGGTGGCCCCCAGCCCTGACTGGGAATGGGTCAGTCGGGGTGAGGGGGCAGGGGGCGGGGCTTTGGCTTCCTTGGTGCCCTTGGCTGACTGCAAGAGGGGGCACGGGCCAGCTCCACACCTGGGTCACCACAAGCCTGGGCACACCTGCAGAAGAGATGGGAGAGGGCCCCACGGAAGTGAAAGCCTGGGCGGCCTCAGAAACTGCCCTGACATCGACAGGGTCCCCAACTGCGGAGAGTGGGCTCCCCAGCCGCACAGAGCTGGCAGAGGGTGGGATCCCCAAGCTGCCTGAGGCGAGCACAGCCTTGACCTGTGCAGACGCTGGTGACCCCTGGGAAGCCAGGCTGACAGCAAGGAGCAGGAGAAGGAAGACTGGGCAGAGATCAGGTCCCCACACCACAAGGGTCCACAGAGTCAGTCCAGGGAAATTGCTGAACAAACAAACCACCACCACTCTCAGGGGAAAAATGTCAGAATCAGACCGTACCATATACAGTCTAAGACATCTAGCTTTGTTTTTTTAATTGACAGTCTTTATTTTTTGAGCAATTTTAGGTTTAGAGAGAAACTAAGCAGAAAGTACAGAGTTCCCACATACCCTCACCCCGAGCCTGCTCCCCTGCGATTAACAGCTTGCGTTAGGTGGCACATCTGTCATAATTGACGGCCAATTAAAAAGTGTTTTCAACCCCAAATTATAAGACAGGCAAAGAAACAGGAAAAGTGTGATCAACATTCAGAGAGAAGCAGGTAATAGAAACTCTCTCTGAGTGGACCCAAGTGTTGGACTTAGTAGACAAAAATTAATGGAAACCATGTGTAAAGAATTAAAGGTAAGTGTGAGGAAATGACTTAAATAAGTAATCTTAATAAACAGAATTTTTAAAAGAATCACATGGAAATTCAGGAACTGAAAAAAACAGTAACTAAAATTTAAAAATTCACTAGCGGGCTTACTAGAAGACGTGTTTAAGTGTGTACTATCTTTACATTAGATCAGCACTCAAAGGAAGATCAATGGAAATTGTCCAATCTGAAGAAAAGAGAAAAAAGAGAACAAAATTGAATAGCATCTCTGAGACCTGTGAGATAACACGTGTCAAGCACACACACACATAGACGTACCACACACACCACACACACAAGCCACATACAGACACATACACACTTACATACACACACCCCTCACACAAACTAGATACACACACGTGTCCACACCACATACACACACCACACACTCTATACACACAAGCCTCATACATTCAAATACACACACCGCACACACGCAAACCGCAAACACACACATACACCCACCACACACACACATGCACAATCCTAGAAGGAGACGAAAGAAAGGGACAGAAAAAAATATTCCCATAAATAATGGCTAAAACCATTCCAAATCTGTAGCATTTGTTTCCAGATCCAATAAGCTCAGTGAGCCCCAAGTAGGATAAAACAAAGACATATGATAGTTAAACTGTTGAAACCCAACAATAAAGAGAAAATCCTGAAAGTAACAAGAGAAAATCTAGTCTGCTGCGCAGAGCACCAGCAACGCGGTCAACAGCTGACTTCTTCTGGGGAGCGCCGGAGGCCGGCAGGAAATGTGTGAGCAGTGACATCAGTCTTCACAACAAGAGCGAGGGGGGGCGAGAACACTCCTGCCACGAGGCCAGTGTCACCCTGATTCCAGAGGCAGACAAAGCCATTGAGATGAAGAGAAAACCACAGACTAGTATTCCTCACGAGCACTGACACGAAAATCCTCAACAAAATAGTACCTAAATCCAGCAACACATAAGGAGGAATTTATCCCAGGAATGCAGAGTTGGTTTAATATTCAAAAAATGAATTAATATACTATGCTATACTGATGGAAAGAAGGACAAAGACACACGACCACGATATTAGGAAATTCTTACATATTGAGGTGTATGGGGAAGCCATCCTGGTTTGCACTTGATTTGACCTGAATTTTATTTGAAACTAAGATGCCTGACTTACAGCCTGTCAGACATACAGACATACATGGTACATCTGCTTCAGCCGTTGCCCTAAAGGAAAGAATGTGCTCCTCGAAGAGGAGAATCGACGCCTCCCTTCTCACAGTGCCAGTGCTCTCTGAAAACGTCTCCCTTCCCACAATGCCAGGGGCATGTTGACCCGCTGTGCACATGTTAATCCGTAACAAACAGCTCCTTGAACCCTTGAAGGAATGGACCCCTGTCATCCTTGATGTATGTATCTTTGTTTTGAAATGGTATATAACTGTGCTAAAAATTTTAAGGAGCACACTTTTCCCTTGGAAGTCTGCCACTTCTGGGCTACAGTCCTCAGTTTGGCTCAAATAGAACTCTCTTCTTCTCTTTATTATAGAATGATTATTGATTATTGTATGGACAGCCATTTTAATTGACATGGAAAAAGAATCTGACGAAATTCAATATTTATGATAAAAACGTTCAACAAACTAGGAATGGAAGGGAACTTCATAAACTTGGTGAAAAGGCATGAACCAAAACCTGCAGCAAACATCGTACCTGATGTTGAAAGACTGAGCGTTCTCTCTTTGAGGCTGGGGCTGAAAGGGGCATCTCCTCTCACCACTGCTATTCAACATCATACTGGAGAGTCCAGCCAGGGCAACAAGGCAAGAAATAAAGAAAACGATGCTTGAGTTGGAATGGAAAAGTAAAGCTGTCTTTATTTGCAGGTGACATGATCCCGTTCTTGGAAAGTTCTAAGGAACCAAAAAGAAATTACCAGAGATAATAAAGGAGTTGAACAAGATCTCAGGATATAAGATCAACATACAAAAATCAGTTGTTTCTATATACTAACAATGAACAATTTGAAATGAAACTCAGAAAAAAATTTCATACATAATAGCATTGAAAATAATAAAATACCTAGGGACAAATTTAACAAAAGAAGCACAAGACATGCTGAGAAAAATTACAGAAGACCTAAATAAATGGAGAACTATTCCACGTTCATGGATTGTAAGACTCAATTTTGTTAAGATAGTAATTCTCCCAAAATTGACTTGTAGATTCAATGCAATTCCTACCAAATTCCTATCAGGATTCTTTGTGGAACTCGAGAAGCTGATCCTAAAATTTATAAGAAATGAAAAGAACTCAGAAAAGCCAAAACAATTTTCTAAAAGAAGAGCAAAATTGGAAGACATACACTACCCCATTTCGAAACTTGCTATAAAGCCACAGTGAAAAAGGATATGCCGTAGGCACAATGATTGAGACATAGATCAGTGAAATGGAATTAAGAGCCAGAAATAAACCCACACATATACGGATAACTGATTTTTGGCAAAGATGTCAAGACAATTCAATATGGAAACGTTAGTGTTTTCAACAAAAGGTGCTGAAACAGTTGGATACCATATGTAAAAAAAAGGGCTTAGACCTATAACTTATATGGTACATGAAAGTTAACTCAAAATGCATCATAGGGGGCCGGCCCCGTGGCAGAGTGGTTAAGTTTGCACACTCTGCTGTGGTGGCCCAGGGTTTCACTGGTTTGGATCCTGGGCACGGACATGGCACTTGCCAGGCCACGCTGAGGTGGCATCCCACATGCCACAACTAGAAGGACTCACAACTAAAGTATACAACTATGCACTGGGGGGATTTGGGGAGAAAAAGCAGAAAGAAGAAAAAAGGAAGACTGGCAACAGTTGTTAGCTCAGGTGCCAATCTTAAAAAAAAAATGCATCATAGACTTAAACATAAAAGTTAAAATTATAAAACCTCTGGAAGAAAAAAATGAGAAAATTTTCACAGCCCTGGGTTAGGCAAAGAGTTCTTAAATACAACACCAAAAGCATGATACATAAGAACCAGCCCTGATGGCCCAGCGGTTAAGTTCGGCACGCTCCTCTTCAGCAGCCCAGGTTTGGTTACCGAGCACAGATCCACACCACTCATCTGTCAGTAGCCATGCTGTGGCGGTGGCTTACACAGAAGAACCAGAAGAACATGCAACTATATACAACCATGTACTTGTCGGGGGAGGGCAGGAAGGGAAAAAAAAAGCATGATAGATAAAAAAAATTTTTGGATACATTGGACTTCATCAAAATTACAAACTTTTGCACTTCAAAACACACCATCAAGAGAGTGAAAGGATAAGTCACAGACTGGAAGAGACTTTTGCAAATCACATATCTTATAAAGGACTTGTGTCCAGAACATACAAAGAGTTCTTACAACTCAATAATAAGACAAGAACTCAACTGAAAAATGTTCAGAACCTTTGAACAGACATTTCACCAAAGATATACAAGTGGCTAATAAACCCACCAAGAGATGCTTAGTTAGCATCATTAGCTATTAGGGATGCAGAGTCAAACCACAGTGAGATATCACTACACATCCACCAGGCCAGATGGTGGGCAGAACTGTTCCCCCCAGAACTCCTATGTTGGTGTCCTAACCCCCGTACCTCAGAATGTGACTGCATTTGGAGATAAGATCTTTAAAGAGATAAATAAGTTAAAATGAGGTCACATGGGTGCGCCCTAATCAATTCTGACTAGTGTCTTTATAAGAATAGGAGATTAGGACACAGACACACACAGAGGCACGACCATGTGAAGACACAGGGAGAAGACGGCCATCCACATGCCAAGGAGAGAGGCCTCAGAGGAGACCAACGCTGCTGACGCCTGACGTCAGGCTTCTAGGCTTCAGAACTGTGAAGAGACACATCCCTGTTGTTTAAGCCTGTGGTGGTCTGTCATGGCGGCCCTAGCAGACTAGCACAGACGGCCACGATAAAAAAGAGAGACAACAACAAGTGTTGATGAGGATGTCAAGAAACTGAGCGCTCACACACATTGCTGCTGGGAAGGTAAAATGATGCAGCCACTTTGGGAAAAAGTTTAGCATTTTCTTAAAAAGTTAAATGTAATCTACCATCCAACCTAGCAATTCCACTCCTAGGTACCTACCCAAGAGAAATGCAAGCTGTGTCCACACAAAGACCTGTACAAGAGTGTTCGTAGCAACCTTGTCAACAACACACAAAACTGGAAACAGTCCAGATGCCCGTCAGTGGGTGAATGGATAAAACAGGGCATACGCACGCTGTGGGACACTATTCAACAGCAAAAAGGGATGAACCCCTGACACATGCTGCTGTCATTGCTGTTCTCCACCAGCTGAGAGACCAAGATATGGAACCCTGACCCCAGCCAGGCTGAGCCTGGAAGGTCACGTCCACCACGGCACTCACTCACTCAGCAAATGCCTGCTGAGCACCTTCTCTGTGCTGGGCACTGTGCAGGCACTGTGCACAGGACCAAGAATGACAGGCTTGCCCCAGGAGCATTAGACACTGAGCCTGGAGGAGGCCCTCCCCTGGGTGGGAGGGGGCCAAACGAGCTGTGCATGAACCCAGCTGCCCAAACGCGGCGAGATGGAAAGTCCGAGCAGGCGACCAAGGTCGTGTCCCAGAGCCTGGACATCCCCAGGCCAAAGAGCAGCCAGCGCTCAGCTGGCCAGGCTGTCTGCCCCCACCATCCCCACAATGAGGTGGTGAGTGTGTGTGAGGTGTGCACAATGTGTGAGGGGTGTGTCTGTGAGGTGTGTGAGGTGTGCCTGTGAGAAGCATATGTGTATATGCGAAGTGTATGCATATACGAGGTGTGTGTGTGAAGTGTGTGTGTGTATGTGAGGGGTGTGTGCGTGAGGGGTATGTGTATATGAGGTGTGTGTGAGAGGTATGTGTATGAGATGTATGCATATGTGAGAGGTGTGTGTGACAAGGTATAGGTGAGAGGGGGTGTGTGTGTGAGGTGTATGTGTGTGACAAGGGTGTGTCTGTGTGAGGTATGTGTGTGTGCTGTGTGTGCATATGTGAGGTGTGTGTGAGGTATGTGTGTCAGGTGTATGCATATGTAGGGTGTGTGTGAGGTGTATGCATATGTGAAGTGTGTCTGTGTGAGGTATGTGTGTGTGCTGTGTGTGCATATGTGAGGTGTGTGTGAGGTATGTGTGTCAGGTGTATGCATACACCTCACACACACCCTACATATGCATACACCTGACACACATACCTCACACACACCTCACATATGCA
>NC_060268.1:184406926-184491311 GCF_021613505.1 Equus quagga | reverse complement strand
GCAGGGTGGAGGAAGGGGGACCAGTGGGAGGAGTGGGAACGACCCCCGCCTCCTCCCCCCATTCCACGAGCTCTGTTTCTGTTGAGTGAACGAGCCTAGCCAGCCTCCCCAGGGGGCCCGCATGACTCAGCGAGGGACAGGAATGTTCTGGGGGAGGGGTCCCACATGCTGTCCAGCACCTCCCCCAGCATTCTGCCTGGAGCCAGACGCAGAGGATCCAGAGGGCCCCAAAAGGCTCCTTTTCTTCGTGGAAACGTGTCATCTCCGGCCCATCTCCGTTGCCATGGAAACCCGCGATGATGTCACACGGACGTCACGTCGTGTCAGAGGACTTGGAGCTTACGTTTGGCTCAAAGGGGACCCCAGAGGTGGAGCTACTTATCGGGAGGGGCCTCCTGCGGAAGGGTGGGGGGAGACCCCGGCTCTTGGCCCTCCAGCGGGCGAGACCACCAGCCTGAGACTGACGGTTCTGCACCCCCCCCCCCCCCCCCCCCCCCTCCCCCGCCCCTCACCTGCGCTGTCGAGCTCTCCTGTCTTCCCGCACTGGACCCCCGACCTTTTTACATTGGTATTCTGATGGCTGCCCGTCTGTCTCCGCCTCACCGAGCGCGGGCTTCGTCTGCAAGGTGGCGTGAAGAATGACTGCCCGATTGCCCGCCCGTCTGGGGCAGGCGCCGAGATGCCCGCGCATCTTCTCCAGGCTGAGCCCAGGCAGAGCCGGGCCTGGCCCACCTCAGGAAGAGCCTCAGCCTGAGGGGTGGGAGTGGGGGGTGCTTTGCTGGTCTGTAAGGGCCCGGGTCAGGTGCGCACATCCAAGGAAGGGCTCAGCTCAGGCCCCAAGAGGACCCTCCTCCAGGGAGCAGCGGGCGGCTGCTTGCTGCCTGCCGCACAGTGGCCAGCTCCACCCCATCCCACGCGCCCTACACAGCCCTGGCCTGCCTGCCCAGCGCCTTCCACTCTCTCTCCTGTGCATCCCTTGGCCGCTGGGCAGGGCTCCCGCTCTGCATCCCCACCGGCCCACCCGCACCTGGAGCCGGAAGCGGGCCTGGCCGCCGGGTGAGAGTGGTCCCTGCCAGCGGGCCCTTACAGTGGGAGGTGCTTGGGCATGGTGAGGTCACTCTAGGAGAGGAGTTTGGGGGTTCAGGAGCACAGCAGTCTTTGCCGAGGGGGGCAGGTTGCAGGCAGTGGTGCGGAGCGGCCACATTCAGAGGCCAGGGCAGAAGCACAAGACCTGGGGCTTTACTCTTCACCCCACAAGGAAGGGGTGGTCCTCACAAGGAAGCGGTGGGAGACAGCCCCACTGCCCAGCCGCAACCCCGCTGTGCTCAGCAGAACATCAGGTCGTCCTGGGGGAGGGCGTGGGGCGGCTGTGCCTCTGCTGCCAGCCTGCTGTCCTTTGGGTGTTGGTTTTGTTTTTAATCTATTTTTGTTGTGAAATATAATGAATATTCAGAAGAGAACATAAAACAAACATACAGCCTAATGATTTGTCATAAGGATTTCCAGACATCGGCCATCCCGGTGAAGACTAAAACCCCATCCCCGCCCTGAAGCTGTTCCCCTCCTCCCAGGGCAGGGCCACCCAGTCTCCCCTTGGCCTGGACCCACGGAGGGCACGCCCCTAACAGGGTGACTGGTTCCTAAACGCCGGGGCTGGTGTTTGCCTGTTCTGGAACCTTCCTTCATGCCTTGCTTCTTTCCACCAATGCTGTTTTTGTGAGATTCAGGGATGTTCCTGTTTATAGCTGGAGTCGGCTCACCTCCGTCGCTCCAGCGGACTCAGGTGTAGGAATGCCGTTTACTTGTTCGATGCTGGATGACGTGGTGGTGTGCACTTCTGCGGGAGCAGTGCTGCTGCACACGCTCGTGCACGCCCACCTTTCCACTGGGTGTCCACAGGAGCGGGGCTGGTCCCAGGCTTGCTGTCAGTAGACAGAGCAAGTCGCCCTCCCACGTGGCGTCTTTGCTCCCTGTGCTGTCCTGGTTCTGGTGGGCTTCAGAGAGTGTCCTCATGCTGGTTCTAATTTGTCTTCCTCAAGGAGGAAGGTTCCTAATGAGGGTGAGCACCTTGTCAGTATCCGTGGCCATCTGAAATCCTGTCTGTCCATTCTTCTTTTGGGTTATCTGTCTTTTTCTTTACCAACTTGAGATGTTCTTTGTGCGTTTTAGATATCTGTCGTATGCTGGCTTCCTTGGGGTGCTGTACCAAATCACCACGACTGGGGGCTTAAACCACAGGCATGTCTTCTCTCACAGCTCTGGAGGCCTGAAGTCACAAATCAGGATGTCGGAAGGACCACGCTCCCTTTGAGGCTCTGGGGGGAGGCTCTGCCTGCTTCTTCCAGCTTCTGGTGGCTCCAGGTGTCCCTTGGCTTGTGGCTACCTCACTCCAGTCTCTTCTTCCATCTTCACACGGCCTCCTTCCTGTGTGTGTCTGTGCCCAAATTTCCCCCTTCTTATAAGCACACCAGTCTTTGGATTAGTGCCCACCCTAATCCAGTACAACCCCGTCTTAACCTGATGCCAGCTGCAAAGCCCCTGTTTCCAAATCAGGTCTCGTTCACAGCTCCTGGGGGTTAGGACTTGGGCATGTCTTCTTGTCGGACTCGCAACAAGCCCCCTGTCATTTATGGGTTGCAAATGTCTTCTCCGTGTCTGGGTTTCTGTTTCCATTCTTTGAAGGCTGTGTTTTGATGAGTAGAATTTCTTAATTTTAATGTAGTCCTTTTATCAATATTTCCTTTTATGGTTAGTATTTATTTGTTATATTGAGGAGCTCTTTCCCTCCCTGACACCAGGAAAATACTCCCCCATATTATCTTCAAGATGCTTTTCTAATTTAGGATTGTCTGCCTGGAGGAGTTTCTCTGTGTGGTGTAAGGCAGGGATCCCATGTGGACATCTGTTTATTGAAAGCTGGCCATCCCCAACTTTGCAGCATCATCTCTGTCATAAACCCGTGGTCCATGTGTGTAGGGTATTTCACGTGGGTCTTTGTCTACCACACATCAATGCCACGTGACTTAGTTTCTGCTGCTGTGTAACAAGCTGGACAGCTTTGTTCTTTCTCAAGATGTCACGTGTGTTCGTGCCTCCCCACCTTCCGTATAACTTACAGTGCTGGTCAAGTTCACACGAAAAAATCCTGTTAGAACTTTGATTGGGATTTCGTGATTCTACAGATATATTTTAGGAGGAAGTGCTATTTTAAACATGGAACCTTCCAGAATCCATGGCTGTATCCTTCCCCATCTAGGGGAAGTTCAGGTCCCCATTAAGGAGTTTAGGTCTTTGGTCTCGGTCAGTAAGGTTTTAACTGAGGTTTTTCACGTGGAGGTCCTTCTCCTCTTGTTGGAACTATTCTTGAGCATTTGATACTGTTTAAATGGAATCTTTCAAAAAATTATTTTCTAATTTTTTGTCACTAATAGAAATATAATTGATTTCTGATACCATAAACCCATCAACCTTGCTGAACTCACTTTTCAAGTTGCAGAACTCATCTGTAGGTTCTTTTGGATTTTCCATACACAAAAGATGTTTTCTCTGTGAGTAAGGAGAATATTACCCTCCCTCTCCAGGCCCTGTGGCTCTCATTTCTTTTTCCTGCCCTGCAGCGTGGCTGGGACCTCTCGCACCGTGACTTATGGACCTGATTGTAAAGGGCCTCTTTGTCCTCTTCCTGATCTTACTTTCACTGTTCACGCTCAGTAAGTTTTGCTGTAGGGATTTTTGTGGATACCTTTTATCAGATTACAGAATTTCTTTCTGCCCTTAGCATGCTAATAGATTTTTTTGAATAGTAAACAAATGTTGAATCTTATTAAGTACCTTTTGAGCTGCTGTTGAAATTGATCGGTGCTTTTTCTCCTTTATTCTGTTCACATGGTGAAAATACTGATTGTTTTTCAGATGGTAAACTAAGCTTCATTTCCAGAATACACCCAACCTGCCCGTCGTACCATGTAACTTCTTTGTGTCTTGCTGGATTCCACCTGCTTGTGCTGCATTTGGGGCCTGTGCCTGGATGCTTGAGGGTGGGGTGGCCTGCACCGTCCCCTCTCACAGTGTCCATGCCAGGTTTGAGATCAAGGTTGTGTTGGCCTCATGAGCCAGGGCATGCTCCCTTATTCTTTTGTCAGAAGAGTTTTGTGTGGAATTTGCATTATTTCCTCCTTGGCGATCATCAGTGGAATTCTGTGGTGATGGCACCTGGGCCTGGAGCCCTTTGCCGGAAGAGTCGTTGTGCTCCTGACACAGGACTTTTCTTTCTTCTTTGGCTCAAGTGAGGATGTTTGGTTTCCTCCTTCTTGCGTTTGGAAGTCATTTGCTGCATTCCTTTTCCCTTAGCAGTCAGGCTAGAGGTGAAATCGCCTTCACCTTCCAGGTGTTGGGGGAAACCTCGTCCTCCTCCAGGCCTTGGGGCCCCTCCGCATCCTCCGTGTCCTCCCCCTCCATGTCCTCCCAGCTCTGGCTCTGGTCGGGCATCCAGCTCTCCAGATGGTCTAGCCCCGTGTACACCATTCCTGCTGTCCTGTTTGGATCCATTCACCGACAGCCTCTTTCTGTAGCTCTGTGATGTCCTGCGTCTCCACTGGGGTTTCCATGTAAAACCCAGATGAATTTCAGATGGACAATGAATGAATTTTTAGTTTAAGTATGTCTTATACTGCATATTACATGGTACGTACTTATACTAAAAGAAAAAGTATTCGTTGCTTCTCTGATTCAGAGTTCACTGAGTGTCGTCTATTTCCATCTGCTAAATCTGGCCACCCTACTCTCCAGCCCTCTATCTGGGATCATTTCCTGTTGACTGGACCAGTTGCCCTTGTAACATCGTCTAGAGCAGGTCAACCGGTGGAAGATTCTGCCAGAGTTGTGTGTCTGGGTCGTCACTGGTCAGAGGCGCCATCCCCTGTGTGGCTGTGGGGCCAAGAGGGAGCCCAGGAGCAGGAAGGGACTAGAAACCTGTGACTGGACTCACCTAGTCTGCCCTGGGAAGGTTGGCCTGGTCACCCATGGCCTATCCTGGCTCTGGGTGATGAGCATCGGGTCCACCCCAGGACCCTCTCACTCCAGAGCCAGCCGGCATGGACGTCTGCTGGGTGGCCAGTGGGCAGTGACCCTGTGTCTGCCTCTGGACAGGACGAGGACCCGCATCCACCATGGTGAAGCTGGGCTGCAGCTTCTCCGGGAAGCCGGGCAAAGACCCCGGGGACCAGGATGGGGCTACCACGGACAGCGTCCCCCTGATCAGCCCCCTGGACGTCAGCCAGCTCCAGCCACCATTCCCTGACCAGGTGAGGAGCCTGGGCCAGCATGAGGGGCCCTTCTCTGCCTGCCCTGGGAACAGAGGGGTGTGGGGGAGGGTTACTCGGACGTGGCCTCCTCCAAGGTGCAGGAGGGCAGGTGGAGGAAGGACTGGGCCAGCCGGAGGCCCAGTCAGCCACAAGCAATCCCCGTGCCCTGGGCAGCTCCCTCCTCATCTGTAAACCAGGGTGAACTGGCAACCTTGACAATTCACATGCTGTCTTGCAGACAGCACCCAGCCCATGGAGCTGCCCAGCAGAGACCCAGCAAGCAAAACTGCCCACCCTCCCGGCAGGGTCGCCGTCTTGGGTCAGGGCCTGAGGGGCCCTGGGGCAGGTGATCGATGGACAGGGAGCTTTCAGCAGGAGCCTGTGAGAGCAGAGCTCAGCTCCAGCCCTGCTGACCCCCCGGGAGCTCTGGAGTGTGAAGAGCACCAAGCATTGTCCCCGTGGAGGGGAGGGGTGGCCACCTGTCCCACGTGAGTCAGCCACTCACTGGGGACCAACTGTGGGGCCAGGGTGCCTCCCAGGTACTGCCAGTTGTGCCGCTCCTGTTGGCAGAGGATCTGGGTAGGCTTCGCTGCATGTACTACAGTTCTGGACCCGATTCTCAGGGGAAGAATTGATTCCATTTTTGGGAAGGCTCAGCCCTTGCCCATCAGGAGCACAGAGCACAGGACTGCACCTGCCTATGCCCCCTGTGGTAGGGCCTCAAGACTCTGGGATCAGAGGAGAAGTCAGGGCAGCTATGGAGCCACTGAAGGGTAAGCTCCTGGCAGGGAGAGCTGGCACCCTCAAGAGTTAAAGTCAGCCATGAGACTGAGGGACTCCATCCATTGCCTGGCCAGGCCCCAGGGCTGCCATGGGCTCAGCAGAATCTCAGCGTCCACCTTCCCTCACCTTCAGCTTGTAGCAGTTGGAGCCCGGCCACTAGACAGTCCTGGCACATGGTCAGCACCCACACCACTGCAGGGCAGCTGACCCCTGGCCCCTCCCCTCCCAGCCCTCCCAGCCCAAGGTCCTCCCGGCTCATCTCTTTCCTCAGGTGGTCATCAAGACGCAGACCGAATACCAGCTGTCCTCCCCGGACCAGCCGAAGAAGTTCCCCGACCTGGAGGCCCAGAAGCTGACCTGCAGCCACCCGGAGGAGGGGCGCAGGGTAACAGACTCTCCCGGTCCCGGGCCACCTCCATCCGCCCCTCGGGGAGTCAGGGCAGAGTAGGGGGACAGGTGGCACAGGCCGTGGGCACCCAGGCTCAGGGCCACGGGCGGGACCCTGGCTCAGGCTCCTGCTCCCAGGAGACCTGGACAGGGAGTCACCCATCCAGAGGTCCAGGGAGGGGTCTGGGTGGCTCCAGGGACTTGGGGCCGGCCAGCCCCAGGCCAGGTGCCAGCCTTCAGCGACGGCCGTGCCCCCCCGCCTTCCTCCCCTGTGATGTGGGGCGAGAGCGGGAAGTGTGCAGAGGGCTCCAGCGATGGCTGCTCTGGCCGGGCAGGACCTCACGCTCTGTGCAGTCTTCCCCATGGTCACAGTCTTGTGATGCGTGGGCTTTCTAGGTACTGTGGAAAGGTACTTTTCCTGCAGTATATCTGGCAAATGTTTGCTCCCATCTTTTTTTTAGCTCTTAACTTCACTAATGATGGCTTTTATCATTTTTAGTGTACTATGTCTGAAGCCTTTCATTTTTCAGCATAAAATCTGTCCCTTTGCCCGTGGTTTCTGAGATGGAAGGGCGCCCCCGACAGAAGCCTGGGAGCTGAGGGCTGCCCAGCGTCCGCCCCCAGCTTCCCCCTTGGCCCAGCTCGGCGCCCAGCCCCTGCAGCAGCCTCCCCTCACTGCGCCCTGTGCTCCTCTCCCTTCCTCGGCCCGCAGCTGCCCACGGCGCGGATGATCGCCTTTGCCATGGCGCTCCTGGGCTGCGTCCTGATCATGTACAAGGCCATCTGGTACGACCAGTTCACCTGCCCCGACGGCTTCCTGCTTCGGGTAAGGCTGCACAGGCCTGGGCACCGGGTGGGGAAGGCCTCCGGCCAGAGCGCCAGGGAGGGTCCCGCGGGGTCTCCCTGTGGAAGAATGGGGGCGCCGCGCCTCCTTTCCCTATCCAGCGGCACCTCCAGAGGCCCCCAGGATGTTTCCCGCTCCTGTGGTGACTTGAAATCTCTGGAGAATAAACGTATTTAGGGACTTTGTCTACAATACTATTGAACTGTTCAAAAGCAGAAAGGACAGGAAGCCCCAGAAGTGACCGCCCTCCCCGCGTGTGGCACACGAACGTGGCTCCCGCGTCGTGGCCGATGCCATTCAGAACTCACGCCTTTCGCACATCTGAGCGCAGAGGCAGCCCCAGCCTCTCCCGGCCCGAGCTCCTCCGGCCCCTTCACCCGCCGCGCGCCCCCTTCCCGTCCCAACCTCTGCGCCCCTCCCACCTCCTCGCGTCCCCGCCCCGGCCCTGACCCGCCCCCCTCCAGCAGCACAAGATCTGCACCCCGCTGACCCTGGAGATGTACTACACTGAGATGGACCCCGAGCGCCACCGCAGCATCCTGGCGGCCATCGGGGCCTACCCACTGAGCCGCAAGCACGGCACCGAGCCGCCCTCGGCCTGGGCGGGGAGCTACCGCGCCGGCAAGGAGGCGCCCAAGGCGCCCACCCAGGCGGGCGCGGCGGCAGCCACTCAGCCCCCCGGGAAGCCCTCGGCGCCGGGAGAGGAGGCGGCGCAGAAGGCGGCGGGCAGCGCGCCGCCCCCGGCACCCCAGTGACGGGCTCCGCGCCCGAAGCCCGGGTAGGTGCGTCCCCGGGCCCAGCCCCTGCCGATGCCTCCGAACCGGGGTCCCTTCTCCCTGCTCGGTCCTGGGGGCGCCGGCCCTGCAGGCCAGAGCCTTACTCGGGGGCGGGGTCCCTCCGCGCCGCCCCCGGACAGCGTCTGAGCGCTTGAGGGGCTTGGGCGGGGGCAAGGGGCGGGGCCTGGGGACGGGGACGGGGCGTGTGACGGGCAGGGGAGGAGGGCGGGCTCAGCCTCCCTGTCTTCCCGCGCGGGGGGGCGGTGGGTGTCGCGTGTTGGCCCGCTTTCACCCCGGCCTCTGTCTCCGCAGCGCCCCGCCGGCCCCCGATACCGCCTCGCCGCCCCCGCTGTGGCCGCGCCCCTGCTCTCGGCTCCCTGCTGACGTCCCCCTCGTGAGCCTCGCTCTGTCGCTTTTCTCTAAGTAAAGATTCACATCCACGGGTATCCAGTGTCCTGAGCATCCTTGGTCCCGCCGGCCTTTTTCCTGCACCGCCCCCCACGTGGGTGAGCGCCCGCATGGCGCCCCGCCCAGAGGGACCCATGAAGGAGCCGGGGAGGCAGCAGCGGCCGCAGAGGGACAGTGGGTGGGCCCTGGGAGTCCGGAGCCACCGTGTAGGGCAGCCTGAGGGCCAGAGCCCCGCTCGCACAGGGTCTTGTCTGGTCCATTGCTTGGCTGGAATACGTTCATCCCCACCCAAGGGGGCCCCCGGGTCTTGGGGTCCATCCCTGATCTCTGCCCAGCCCCACCCCAGCGTGTCCACCCCGTCTCCCAGGCTGGGCCTGCCTCCTGGGTCCAACTGGAGTATCTGACCGTCCTGGCTCCAGGCGGTACCCCATACGGCTCCTGCCCCCAGCAGCGGTGCCCAAGGACATGAGTGATTGAGTGAAGAAAGGAGCGAACCCGTTGATCCGAGGGACACTTGGGGCCTCTGGGGAGGGAGTGTAGGCCCCACGCTCCAGGAGCACCCTGCCTCCTGTTTCCCCAGGTCTGGGGGCCCATGGACACCCGGAGCTGACCAGAGTCTCCTCATCCCCTGGGGCAGCTCCCACATGGTGGCTCACCTCAGGCAACGCAGGCCACCCCACCCCACCTCCCCTTCCCTCTCCCCTCCCCCTTCCTCTCCCCCTCTCCTTCCGATTTGGGTGGGCCCCATGTCTGCTCCCACCTGGTGAGCCATCCCTGCCCTCACCTGCCTACCCCCACCCCGGCACCTGTGCTCCTCCGATGGCTTTGATCCCAGTCAGAAACCCTGCCTAGTGGGAGGGGAGCTCAGGCCTTGGCACTAAGGGCTGGCTTTGAGGGTGGTGGTGACAGAGCCTACAGAACTCATGAGGCCAGGGAACACAGCTTCAGGCAGGACAGGCCTCTGTTTCCTGTGCTGCTCCATGGAGGGTGACCGTGCCCGACAGTGCAGGTGCCTGCCACACATGGGTCAGAGTCCCTGGGGAGGCCCCCTGGCCCCAGTGCAGAACCCCCTGACTTGGACGAGAGCCCAAAGCGTCTCCATGACATCAGGGCCCCCTCCAGGGCCAGCGTCAGCCACTACGACCTGCAGAGGGTGGTGGGGCCCAGTGGTTCCCAGGGACCTGCTGGGGGACATGCGGCTGGTACTCAGACCCAGGGCAGGACCCACACCATCCAGCCTCCAGGCCTGGGTGGCAAGGTAGGGGGTCTGGACAGCTTTGGAATAGCCGGTCTTGCCCAGAAAGTGAGTGAGATGGGTGTGCGAGGGAAGCTGTGAGCACACTGGAGGTGAGGTGGACAAGGGGGTGGGAGCAAAGGTGGGGGTCGAGGGGGAGGGTGGGGGAGGGGTCAGGGAAGGCTTGGCTGTGCACACTGCCCTTCATCACTTGGCTCCTGTCTGTCCATCCATCCATCCCTCCCTCAACTTACCACTCAATATCTATCATCTATTTCTCTGTTTACTTATCTATCATTATCTGTCCATCTGTCTGTCTACAGAGCACATCATGTCTCCAGCCATCATCGGTATAAAGTGTTTTCTGAGCCCTTGAGAGGAAGGTGCCTCGTCCCCCTTAGATACCTCAGTGTGGATTCCCAAGATCAAGGGTGTTTTCTTACATCACTTCCATGCAGGGGTCAAAATCAGGAATTTAACTTTGAGACAATACTATTTTGTAATCTTCAGACCTTATTAATATTTGGCTAGATGTCTCACTAACGTCCTTTTGAGCAAAGTGAAAACTCTGGCCCAGGGCCCCATGTCGCCTTCTCTCTTGACCCTCCTTCTGCCTGGGGCAGCTCAGTCTGTTTGTCACGACCAAGGCGGTTTTGAAGCACACAGGCCAGGATTTGTGTAGCCTGGCCTCATCTTGGACCCCCGCGATGTGTTTTCGTAATCAGCTGGAGAGATGCGTCAGGATCCACGTCCCCAGAAGTGATGCTGTGTCCTCCTCAGTGTCACAGGAGGGGCCCATGAGGTCTGCTTGTGCATTCCTGGTGACATTAACTTGGATGGCTTGGCTAAGGTGGCTTCTGACAGGGTTTTTTTCCTGTAAAGTTACCATGCTTCCCTTTTTGTGGGAAGATACTTTGAGATTATCTGACTATCTCATTCCTCACCAAACGCCCCCACCCAGTTGCAGCGTCCATTGGCGGTTCTTGTCCGAATCAATAATACTGTCTTTTCCAAGTGGTGATTTTCTAAATTCATCATTTCTCCTACACTTACTAGTCGATGTTGTATTAGTAGATTGTAACAAAAGCTTTCCCTTCTCACTCTTTATTTATTGAGTCATTTATTTCTATCAGTGTGACCCATGGATTCCTGTTTTATTCAGTGGGTTACAATCTGTTACTGTCATTATTTATTTTTATGTTCACGTTGTTCCATATTTGGCTGGTGGGAGTCGTCCTTTTGACATGTCCGCCTCATTCTCTGAGCACAAAGATGCTCCAAGGCTCATCTTGCCCTGCCGGGATCTGCTGCTGGCTAGGCCCTCCCAGTGGATTGGGGTTGGGGGTGGGATATATATACAGGTACACCTCCTCTCTGTGAGTGTGTATGCGTGTGCATGAGTAAATACATACACACGTAGACACAACCCACATAAATGTATACACTAGATCCACAGGCCGTGTGCACTCCGAGTATGCGTATACAGTGCACATGAACCGCCGTGAGTTCACAGCGATGCTTCCAGTTTCAACCCCAAACTGCAGGGTTTCTTCTCGTCTTCCCCCTTCCCATATGGATACCTCCCTTCTCCAACAGGGAGGAACCTGGTTCCTATTATCCTCGACATATTTATTTGCTGAGTCTTAGAAGACTCTGAAATTCGTCCCGGAACTGGGGACCCGCACCACGAGAACCAGCCTACACGCTGGAGTTCGGTGTTTGTGTGGAGTTCTTCTTGTCTTTGATCTGAGGAGACAGAGTCAAAATGCTACGTGCACAAGTGGTGTGGGCTCTCTCTTCACGTCAGCGTGGTTGCTTCATTCCTTTGAAATATATGGAGTCGCTTATTATTGCTTGCACTCCATCTTAGGGTCCTCCCCCAACTTCTGTTGATTCTAGTCTATCATTTTTTAGTATGTAAAAACATTGACACATTGTGCCAAAAGGCAAATCATACAGGTGTGCCCGGGAGGTCAGTTCCCCTCCCCCCGCAACCCCTGAAGGAAATCAATCTTATTGGTTTCCAGGCCAGCCTTCCAGGGTATCTTTTTGCAAAGATAAGCAGATGTATGTGCATTTTCTTATTTCTTCTGCTTTACATTTTCCACCCGAAGGGAGTTTTTTCACACCAACGACAACCAATTCTCCAACACCAGCTGGGTGTCCTACAATTCAGTCCTATCTGACACCCACTGCCCAGAGTTGGCGCAGACCCCACAGGTTAAGGGCTCAGTCCCACGAGACTACCCCCACCTCAGACACCCTCACAAGGATCCGGGCCCCAGGCCATCCGCAGGGCAAGGTATGGGGGTGGGGGCTGGGGGCCTCCACGGCCTCTCCTGGCCCCATCCTCCCAGCTCCTGATGTGTTCACCAACCTACGAGCTGGTTCGCCAGACCGCCTCCCTCAGGAGTTTCTGTAACCCAGTGTGCAGCCCCTCCCCGCCCAGAGGTCAGACTATGCTCTGGTCTTTCTGGAGACCAGCACCCCACCCTGGAGCTACCCAGGGGCTCCACCTGAGTCATCTTATTAGCATGAACTCAGATGTGGTTATGAGAAACAAAATACACCTGTCCCTCAAGAAATCCCAAGGGTTTTAGGAGCTCTGCACAGGAACCCGGGACAAAGGCCCAATATCTTTTTAATTTCACTACATTCACTTCACAGCATTCGCTGGAGGCCATTCCACATCCGTACACAACATACGCACATTGGTGCACAGGGATTTTCCTCACTCCTCGTCACAGCTGCGTAGCAGTCCTCGGCAGATGGACCCTGTTTACTCAACCCTCTCCTACATATGGGTGTTTAAACTGTTCACAATATTTTTGCAATAAAGACAATGCTGTAATGAATAATTTATGCATATGTATTTTTCATTGTTAGAGATTTACCTTCAGGGCAAATTCCTAGAACTGGAATTGCTGTGTTAAAATTTTTTAATTTATAAAATTATGCAGTTTTATAATTTATCATTATAAATTTAAAACCAGCTTTTCTCAAGCTTTAAAGCTCAATTAAAAGCTTACTAATAAATCTAGTAACTTCCGTGTTAGTGTGTGTCTTCACTTATTCTTTAACATTCTGCTAACTTATACATTTGACATATTCAGTCTCTCTAAACTTTTTAAGACATTTCACAAATGTGACAAGCTTGATGAATTCGATTCCCTGGCATTTCAAGCTATATTCACGCGTTGACACAGCTGACCCTCCTGAGCTCTGGAACCTTGGACGGCGCAGACCCACAGACCCTCTGACAAAACCTCCACGAGCGTTTGTGCATGACTCACATCCAACACCACGGGAACGTCGTAAACTGAGACCCTCTCACATTCTAACACTAAAACCCACGGTCATCGAGATGAAACTCAAGCCGTTTCAAATTAAAACAAGTCACGTGCGCTACACCCTCATAAGAGCTTCACACGCTTCCAGCAGTGAGCAGCAGGGGTTTACGGGGCTCGTGTGGGGGCTCCTGTGGCTTCTGCTTGAACCTACCCTGAGGCAGCAAGAGCAGGGCTCCCTGCCCTCCCTCACCTGCCTGCGCCCTCAGGAGGGCAGAGGCGCTGGCCGGTGCTGTGACCGCCTCTGGGACTGACTCACAGCGGGGGGGTTGTGGGTTCTAGCTGGGTCAGGGTGTGGGGTGAGCCTCCGGCTCTGGGGGTCCCTGCCAGGACCCTGCAGTCGGCCTGGCCCCTTTGTCAGAGTTGGGCTCTGGTTTGTAACCCAGGGTACCACGCATCCTCCAGGCGTCCTTTAAATTTTGTTCCCACCCAAATTTTACAGAAGCCTCTTGCAAAAAATTTCACAATGCGGATGCCCTGGGGTGGAACCCTCGCTGGGTTCCTTGAGGTGGGCCATTGTAGGAAGAGTGCAGCATGGTCTGCAAGGGTGGGCGCCACCCTGGACCCAGCACCAGGCCAGCCCCCCGACTCGGCCCGCTGGCAGTCCCATCTCAGGCTCTGCCCTCATGGGGGGCGACGCTAACACCATGTCAGTCTCAGCGGGAAAACAGACCCTGGACCCTCAGCTACCAGCCTGCATCACACAAGGGGAACGGCGGCCTTTGGGGCAGTGCTTTCACTGGGCAGACGGCAACGTCTCCATCCTTGATGAGTTCCCTCATTCCGGGCCTTGATCGGTCCTACGGTCAGCTGCACAGCCAGCTTGGCTGCAACACTTGTTCTCTGAAAATGCGTTTCCATGTGACTGAGGTATTCGGAGCAATTTGAGCAGAACATGAATTTTGCTTGGTTAGGTGTGGTTTCCATGGTGAGAAATGCTAGGCTAACACAGAGCAGGGCACTAAGCTAGGGGTACACGCATGCAAACACGTGCATGCCATACACTCACACGCACACACATGCACATGCCCACAGACACCCTGTCAGTGGCCACACAGGACCACCTCCAGCCATGACTTCCCCCACCTCCTCCCCCCTCTTCACAGTAACTCACAAGTAACCCCAGGAGCCCAGGTCCTCACAGTGTTTCAAAGTTAAGTGCCCTCCCCCGTCAGGTAAACACTCCCTGACTAAGGACCAGGCCTGGGGACACAGGGACACATTCAGCAGGTGGAAGACCCCTACTCAAGTTGGTCATCACAGCCCCTCGCCAATGGGACCGTCCCAGAAATTGAGCCACATCAGTTCCGGGAGCACAGAGCACCTTCTCCCTGCCAGGCACCCATCAGGAGCCCCAGGGAAGAAAGCTGAGCCTGGGGTTCTAACACCAGACACGGGGCTGTGCGGGGCGGCGAGAGGGGACTCAGCTCCAGGGTCGGCTCCCCGCTGCGTCTGGGCCATGGTGCCCTGGGGCCTCTTAGAAATTCAGGTTCCTGTGTGACCTGGCAGTGTCGCCTCCCAAGGTGACCCGCACTATGACCCTTGGCATGAGCCCAAGGTGTGACTCCGAGGAGCTGCAGCTTGAGGAAGACAGTGGGATGCAGGAGCCAGGACACACACACTCTTCACCCAGGCGTCCGAGGATGTGGTGACCCTCCCAGGATCCCCTCTGCACTCTTGTGCGCACACACACACATGCACACGAGCTCTCACTCTCCCTCCTCCCCAGATGTCCCTCCACACATGCATCCAGATTCATGTTCTCCTGGGGTGGAGACCCTCCCCAGGAGGGGTGGTAGGTGGGCCAGCAGGCAGTGGCAGCTGTCCTAGAGGTTGAACGGGGGCTCGTTGAGCTGCAGAGTCTGACCTGTGTGTGTTTTGAATGGACTCCCGGCAGAGCCAGCCTCCAGCACCCGCTGGGCTGCGTCCCCAGGTGGACCCTCCGCCTCGGTCAGTGAAGGGTTCCTGCCGCTCACCCAGCAGCAGGGTTTCCAAGGCCCCTGAGGCCAGCAAGGCTCGGCCAGAAGTGCCAACGCCCACCAGCTCCTCAGTGTCGTCTGCTGAGGGCACCCTGATGAGGGTGCTCACCGCCCTGTCCCCTGTGCCGGTCCTCTCGCAGCAACAGGCGGCTCCAGCTGTCTCTTTGGCCAACATGGCCCTCAGCTACTTCTGCATCTGGAGAGCCCCTGGCTTCTCAGCGAGGCAGCTGGGGCCACCTTCACGCTCTGTTCCCGGCTGGGCCTGGTGCTCAACTGCCGGCCTCTCCACAGTCCCGCCCAGGTCTGCAGGGTGGACCTATAAGGAGACGACTCTGCACGTGGCCTCAGACCCCACGCCCAGGCCATCCAGGGCAGGTCCAGGACAGCCTTCTTCTGACCCCCCGGGGGGACTGCAGTGAGGGCAGCTCTGGCCCATCCCACTGTCCATGGTGAGGCTCACCTGACCCACAGGGCAGAGGCCAGCCAGGGGGGTCAGTGGAGGGGCCTAGGGAGCCCTGGTGGCATCTGTGACCCCTAGCCTCATGAGGGGCTCCCAGGGCTGGTCAGAACCTCAGCCCCTCCCTGGGGCCCACAGGCCCCAGCCTGCTGAGACCCAGCCCAGGACCAGAGGTGCTTCCCAGGACGTCGGAGGGAGGTGGAGCTCCCACGGTCCTTCCTTCCTCACCTGCCCAGGGCAGTGCATTTGGGGGCTCTCCTGGGTCAGGGATAGGGGGCTGGCCTGGGGCTGACAGCTGAGGTTGGGCACGCAGTGGCCTCTGTTCCCCACTCCCCTCTGCAGGCTGCTGCTCCTGGATGTAGCAGGTGTTCCTGGGGGCAGGGACTCCAGCAGCCTGAGGACAGGGACCCTCCAGACCCCCAAATGCTGACTGCTGGTGCGGGTTGTGAGGCTGAGGGGTCAGGGCAGGTGGTGTGACTTCGGGCAGCCCTGTGTCCACGCTGCTGGGAGCTGGGCTGGGGTCCCGGCATTCTGGAGCCACAGGCCTGGGTCACACAGCCCTTGGGAGGGTGCTTGGGGGCCCCAGAGACCCTCACTCCAGACCTTGCACTCTGAGGAGACCACCCCTTGAGGTCCAGCATCCCCCACAGCCCGACACTGCCCAGCCCCAGGAGGGGAATCTGCGCAGGAATCGGGGGCAACCAGACGCCACATGGGGAGCTGGAGAAGGGGCTGGCTGAGGCAGGGCTTCAGGCCGAGGGACGGACGAGGGTCCTGCAGACACAGCCTCCTTGGTGTCATGTCCCGGGAACAAGATGAAAGTGACTTGGGTTCCCCACAGCTGCACGGAAGACCAACCATCCCATGAAGTGGCTCATTTAGATGTTTTCCCTTTATTGTGTGCACAAATGTGTTATTTCATGACTTAAAAAGCTCAGCCCTTTGAAGTAACAGACTGTGGCCTCCTTTTTGTCTATCCTACCATCTCTCGGCTGCGCTACGGGGCAGGAATGCCACTGTCACCATGCGCCTTGCCCAAGGGGCCGTGGGGCCGTGTGTGTGAGTGTGTGCACACAGCTAGGCCTCGGCCCCCAGACCCCTGGGTACTGTCCCCCAGGCCTCCCAGGGCTGCAGCCAGGACCCCAGGACCCAAAAGGCCTGGCCAGTTGCCCAGCTCTGTGCCTGGCGCTCTGGCGCTCTCTGGCACAGCCACATTCTGGGCACCGAGTGGACTCTCAAGGACTCTAGGCCACGCCAGCCTCTCTGTGTCTATGGACACCACTATGTTGTCTCCGAGCTTGGCCCCGGCCCAGAGTGAGTGTGGGTGGGCCTGTTGGGGTCCTCGCCCTGCGCCATGACTTTTCCTGGGGATGGAGGACCCAGTGGAGTCCAAGCGGGCCCTGGAAGGCAGCAGGAGCCCCCACTGCTCCCGTGACGCTCCCTCTCCGTGTGGGGCCCAGATCATGCCCCTTATATCTCACAGACCAGATATAGGACCCCTTGGGGTGGGCCCTGGTGCCGAGCACTGCCCCCAAGAAAGTTCCAGCACCCGAAGCTGCCCAGCAAGCCCCAGGGCTCACAGGATGTTCTGCCCACTTGGCAGTGTCCACCTCCTGGCCATGCTGGCTCCCAGTCAGCTTCCAACACTTAAGTGTGCAGGGGAGCTGGGCCCTATCGGCTACAGGAGAGCGCCATGTCAGGACCCATCCTTGGGGGTCCTTGAGGGTCTGGGCTCCTCCCTGACACCAGTGCTCACACTGTCCCCTGCCCAGAGTCCCCCTTATCTGCCTCTCACACTCCTGCCTGCTGGTCAGTCTCCTCCAAGGGAGACCCTCCCCCTGCAGCCCTGGCCCGGGGACAAGGTCCAGCCTCTGTGCCAGCTTCCAGCAGGATGCCGGCACGAGGCTTTGCTCAATGAACTCTTGCTAAGTAGGGTGCAGGGTGCCAGATGTGAGCCGCGGTTCAACAACAGACCACAAGAGGAATGGAAGTAGAGAAGTCTGTTGCTCACGAGTCCTACAGAGGAACATGCTGTGCCTCAGAAGGCCACTGGTGGGGGGGCCATGGCAGGGTGCAGACAGAGCGGGCAGACAGAGCACATGCCTATAGTAGGTCTGGGGGTGGAGTGCTTTGGGGTTCCCGGGCCAGGGCTGGATCCGTCAATTCAAACCAAAAGAGTAGGTCTGGCGAGCCCCACGGGGTCTCATCTAAGGGGCGCACAAGGGCAAGGTCGTGGGAGGGGGAAATTTGCTCATGAGGGCTCTTGGGGAAGTCACATCAGGAAGCAGACCCGCTGTGACCATGTGGCTCCCCTCTGGGCCTGCACTTGCAGGCGGGTGGTTGTGGAGGGGGTTGGTTGGTTTAAGGCCCCTGCAGGCCACTTGGCCACACAAAATGGATGCAGGGCAGCAAAACCACAGAAGCTGAGCTAAACTCTCGCCAACGCAGCACCAGGCCAGGGCCCGAGGACTCCCTGAGGGTGCAGGGAGCATCGGTAGCATAGACCTCAAGTCTGCCACTGCTTGTTCACAGACAGGTAAACTGAGGCCCAAGGCAGAGCCCCAGGGCCACCCCTCACCTCCAAGGTCCTGCCCTGATGCTCGGGGCTGGAGCTGAGGGGGTCTCTGGGGATCCCGAGTGGAGCCCACTGGGCACAGGTATGAGGTGTGGGGGCCTCACTCCCCCCGCCCCTGTGGGACAGAGCCCTGCGGGGCCACACAGCTCAGCCTCGTGCTGCTCGCTGCTGTGTCTCCAGCATCCAGGACCCATCCACGTCCACATCCCACAGACGCCCCTCTGTTCTGAGCAGCGTCAGCAGAAATGCTGAGACCTGAGCTCAGAAAGGAGGACAGAGGACACCCCGCCAGCCTCCAGCCCCAGGCACACCTCCTCCCTCCGGGGCAGGGTGGAGCCAGGCCGCAGGGAGCAGGGCAGGAGCAGGAGTGGCGAGCAGTCAGCGGCCACATGCAGACCGAGGTCTGAAGGGGTGTCCATGCTGAGGGAAATGCAAGCTTCCCCATTTCCAGCCAAGGCCAGCTGTGGCCGGCACCTTGAGGGCTCAGCGTGGACGGCGGGGGCACACGGCGGGTGTGTGAGTGTCGGCGCCCAGAAGGCTGAGGGTGAGCGGCCCAGTCCCTCGGAGTTGGCCTGTTCTCCCTGTCCCCGTGTTCCAGCATGAGGGGCAGGAGCCTGGAGGAGCTGCCCAGAGAGGGCGTTCCGCCCCGGCCCCCTGGTTGCTAACCGGCCATCCAGAGAGGGGCAGTGACTGTCCTCTGCCAAGGAGTGGGCCAGTTTCTAAGGGGACCTGAAGGGTCCCGAGTTGAGCCTGCTGCTTCCCCAGCCCATGCTCAGGTGGTTTGACCAAAGCCCCTCCCCAAGCTGTCAGGCCGGAGCAGGACACAGGCCTGGTGGGCTGTGGGCGGTCACCTCTGCCCTCAGAGCAGGCTGTGGGGTCCTCTGGGTGGTCGGGGGCTGAGGCCGCCTGCTTGTCACAGTCAACAGAGGCGAGAGGCCCATCATCCAGGCCTCATGGCAGCCATGTCCGCAGGGCCAGCCGAGGGGCAGCTGGACATACAACAGAAGGTGCCTCCCTGGGGCCCCTCCCGCCATCAGACAGGGTTGACCCCGAGCCCCCCACGTCTCTTCAACTGCAGAGAGACGAACTGGCAGAAGCACAGGCCCAGTTCCTGGTGGCCCCGTGCTCCCGCGACGTCCTTGCACAGGGGGAAGTGTGCGTGGGCAAGGCAGCAGGCATAGCTGCAGGAGAACTGCAAGAGGGCCTCCCGGAACAGGGCCTCGCCATCGGAGGCCTGCAGGAAGACCCGCCTGCAGTCCCCCAGCAGCACGTACACAAAGTGCAGCTTGTTGAGGGTCTCACAGCCCATCAGCACCGAGTGGCCCGCCAGCAGGAGGTTGGCTTCCCCGACTCTGAGGACCACCTCCCGCATCTTCCTCTTAGAAAACCTTCTGAACCAGCACAGGGTGCTGACTGCTAGGACCAGGAGGAGGGGACAGAAAAATATATTGGCGGCGATTAAGAGGAAGTGCTGAGCTGGAGGGTTTGGACAGAGCCCCAAAATCAGGGGGGGAATAATCGATCCCATGGAGAGAAAGATGAGGAGAATGCCGAGCGTGACTCTGCAGCCCACATACCGGAGGCAGGACCTGGGGGACTGCACCCCATTCAGGATGCCCACGGCACGCCTGTACACCTCAGGGTCCTCCAACACCTCCTTCAAGGGGTCCGGGACGACCAGGGTGCTGAAGGTGCCCACCCTCCAGGAGGGCAGGCTGTCCCTGTTGATGCAGTTGAGGGTCAGCAGGGGCTTGCCGCTGTAGAGGGGGGAGGTAGGGCGCAGGGCCCGCGGGGAGCTTGCCACCTGGTGGTTGGGCGTGCACAGGAGCTGCACCAGCTTGTTGTAGAAGCGGCTGTCTGTGGCCTCCAGGTAGGTGAGGTGGCTGAGGTGCAGCGGGACCTGGCAGGGCCTCAGCAGGATCGGGACGACCGGCTTCCTCTCAAGGCAGGAACCAAAGAGTGACAGGTCGGCCTCTAGGAGGCACCACCGGCTCTGCACGAAATCCTGGCTCAGCACCAGCAGCACCTTCTGGCTCTGGTGGATGCACTCCGCCATGTTCTCCAGGACGTTCCTGCCCGGGGTGAAGTCCCGCTCGTGCAGGCAGACCCTCAGCCCCACGTGGTCTGCTTCCAGGCGGCTGATGAGCCCGTGGGTCCACGTGGCGTCCACGCTGCTATAACTCACAAACAGGTGGAACTTCTCGCTCAGCCTCAGTGGAGGGATGGTCAGAGCCTCACCCTCCTCCCCGGGACAGGAATCCATGGGCGCTGCCCCCGGCATCTGCCTCTGGTCTCAGAGAAAACTGCCCTCAGGCTGCAAGAGATCAGGACAGACAGACAGACTGGACAGACGGACAAGGACAGACCACCGATAAAGATGGAAGCAGGTCCACAACCTGCAGCAACCAGTCCAGGAAGCTGCAAAGGACCCCTGCAGCAACCAGCCGAAACCCCCAGGACACCATCAGTGACCGCCAGCTTCCCCTGGTTACAGCTTCCCCTTCCAACTCAGGACCCACCCGAGAAAGTCAAAATGTTCCCTGAACCCATCATAGGACACCGCGCTTCTAGATCCCGCCCCAGCCTCCTGGGCCCCCAGCCCCCATCAGGGCAGCCCTGAGCCCCACTTTCCTCTATGAATCTTCACTCCTCTGCCCGCCTTTGGGTCTCTACCAAACCCAAATGACAGGGACCCCCTGCTCCAGTGCACTTGAGGATTCGGCCTCCACTGTTCTCATCTGGGGGACTTCGGTGATGTCCACAAGACATCTGGCTTTGAAAGGGTGGGGGCACACGGTGGCCACACCTTCCACTCCTTTCTCTCTCATCAGATGTGGTTCATGTGGTCACTCATGAGGGATTGTTATAGACTGAATGACCGTGTCCCCCTAAAATATGTATGCTGAAGCCCTAACCCCCAAGGTCATAGAGTTTGAGGTGGGCCCTTGGGGCATGATTACATCGAGAGGGTGGAGTCCTCATGACAGTATTAGTGTCCTCATACAAGAAACCCTAGAGAGCTCCCCCACCCTCTGCACACTGTGAGGGACAGTGAGAAGGAGGCAGTCCGCAAGCCAGGAAGAGAGCCCTCACCAGAACCCGACACAGGACACCTGAGCTCGGACCCCCAACACGACAACTGTGAGAAACGTGTGACTGCTGTTTCAGCCCCAGCCTGTGCTGTTGTTATGGGGCCTGAGCAAACTAAGAGGGGTCTTCCTCCGAAACGCTTGCTCCAGGAAGGGCAGTCACACTTTCCAGAAAGCACTAGAACTTTCTCAAGACCCTCACATCAAGATCCAGCTGCTCATACTCTGTGGATTGAGGGCTGAGCTTGAACTGCTGCCATGTGGGGTCTGTCTGCTTGTTTCTAGGAAAGCTTGTGAGCACCAGCTCCCCAGGACTCATTGCTGGGGGCTTCCTCGTGTGCCCACAACCAGCTGTAGTGGCCCCAGCAAGCGGCCCTGCCTGCTGGAGCCCTGCAAACCCCATGCAGCTGGCTCCGCAGGCAGAAAGTAGGCTGTGCTGTCACTCTACCCCGTGGCCCCCGGCTGAGAACCTTCCCCACTTGGGTGAGCAGGGACGGGGTCATGGGGGCCAGGCCAGCCCAGCAAGGCCCCCATGCCCTCTAGCAGCACCTCTGGGAAATGTCAGAGGAGGAAGCCTGAATGCCCACTGCCACTTCCACAAGGACTCTGGGGCCCCACCTCCTCTGCCCGGCAGCCGCAAGGAAGGCTCCAGCACCAGTGGTGACAGAGAGGGTGCTTGCCCCGTAGCCAGCCCAGAAGAGCCCAGCTGGAGCCTTTGGAAGAAGCTACGTTGCCTGCCCGTCCTGCCCAGGAAGACCACGTGCCCTGGACGCCATCCCAAGCCCCCCACCCCGTCCCTTCCAGGAGGTGGCAGCTAAGAGTCAGATGGGTGAGGCTGTGGGGGACACAGTTGGAAAGCCTGGTCTTTCGGGGCCCCCACATCTCTCACCGGCACGCTCCAAACGGGTACGGGAGTGCGCTCCTTCTGCTGTGTCCTGGCCTACTCGAGGCAGCTGCCTGCTCCTTCTCCACCGAATCTCCCGCTGACAAGGCGTGTGGAGCTTGTTCACTGGGTCCTTATGCACGGTGACTCAGGCCCTGTTCTGGGCACCAAGGGCCTGAATATCACAGGCTGTCGGTGGCCAGTACTGGCCACCCACACTGCCTGCTCCTCACTCCAGTCCTCAGAGGAGGCCCAGGGCGCAGCCAGGGAGCCCAGAGCTGTCCCCAGACAGAAGGAAGTTTGTGGCCAACACTTTCTAGAAGGATCTCTGCTAAGTGGGAAAATAAAAGAAGGAACCAGATTGAGGAAGTCACCGAGCACCAGATGGGGATGTGTTTGAGTGGAACAAGTGGCAATTGATGCCCCTGGTGGGAAAGATGCCGACTGACCCAGCAGGTCTAGAAACTGGAAGCAAGATGGCTGGGAAGCTCTCGAAATCCATCTGATGGTGATGCTGGGCCCTCACAGAGCGCCTTGGCTGGAGCCCTGCAGCTTGCTGGACACTGGGCCAGGCCCTCCAGCTGTAAGAAGTGACAGGAGGGGCCGGAGGTGGCTGGCACAGCTCCTGGTTGGGTTTAGCAGGGCAGGCCTAGCTGGGGTCAGGGGTAGGAGTGCACTCTCAACATCCACGGGGCTGGCAGCACCCTCCAAGGGAAGACCCCAGCTGCTGCGAGACCCTCCTCAAACAGCCACACTCCAGCTCCACTGCTCTTTGCTCCTGGTACCTGCGCCAGGACATAAAACTCCAGGGTGCCCCACGGGCAGGGGCAACATTGGAGGGCAGTCCTAACACCCACAGCCTGGGGAGCCCAACCCCAGGGGCTGGGCAGGTCAGTCTGCCAATCACAGCCCTTCCTGGCTGCACAACCCCACTCCTGGCTCAGGGTGCAGCACCTGGGGACCCCGATTTTCCTCTGCACACCACCCTGGATCCCTCCCCAATACACACCACTTGCCCCTTTGCCCGGGGGTCACACTCACCCAATTCTGCAGGTGTGACCCCAGACCTCATCTCCCTGCAGGAGCCACTGGGAGACTCAGGGGCACCGCAGAGGACTTCACAAGACACCCACACACTCATATACTCACACACACACACACACACACACACACACACACACGGCCTCCTCAGGCCCAGCTTAGGGACAGGTACCTGCCATAGGCAGAATGGGGGGAGCGGGCAGAGTGAGGCCTGGATGCTGACTCCCTACGCCCCTCCCACACATACCCCAGTAACTCCCCTCTGAGGTCAATAACTCTGCTCTTTGCAAAGCGCTCTGGTTCCCCACCTGATCGATCAGCGCCCTGGGGGGTCCAGGATCCCTCCGGCTGCAAGCACCCCGACCCCTAGTCCTCCTCGCTGGTGTTGACCATGCTCTGATTCCAGTTTGGGGCTGGCCGGGTCTGAGGGCCACGGCCAGGGGCCTGGGCATCAGCTCCTGCCCCCTCCCCGCTACAGTCCCCCAGGGTCCCGCCTGCCTGTGGGGGAGTCGGAGCCCCAACCCTCCTTGGCCCACTGCTCCCCCTCCTCCAAGTGCTCAGCCGCAGGAAGACACCCCCACCAGGCGCAGGTCACTGGGACGCTGGCTGGGCGGGCGGGCCGGCAGCAGTCCAGGCACCCAGCCAGTCGGGACCCAGCCCACACCTGGCTCCTGACACACCTGGTCAGCACTCTCAGGGCACGTCTGCCACCTGTGCCCCACTCAGCTTAGGCCCCAGAACTCAGGGCCCTGAGAGGCACTGCCTTCTTGTCCCCAACTCCTGCCCTCGCCCACCCAGGCAGCCCCCTGGGACAGCACTCCAGAAGGTTCTGAGGAAGTGAATGACAGAAACCTCAGCTAAACCTCAGGTCGGTGGGAGGCCTGCAGGGGGAGCTGTCACCCCCATCCCACATGTCAACTACACCAAACAGGAAGAGAGGACACTGCATCTCCCACAGGAAGCACGATCATTTTACTGTGAAAGAAGATTTCTCTCCTACCTGGCAGCAGCCCAGCCAATGAGAAACACCACAGCTCAGCCAATGAGAAACGCCACAGCTCAGCCAATGAGAAATGCCGCAGCCCAGCCAATGAGAAGCTGTTGCCACCCTGAACTGTTACTCTCCCCCACTGGACTTTCCTTTAGAACAGCTGCTTCCTCTCCCCTCTTTTCTCTATAAAAGCAGTTCCCTCTTTTATTTTCTAGATTTGTTTATGGTTCACCATTGCATGCACATCCTGCATTGTAATTATTTTGGCTATTCCCCAAAAAACTCATTTTAAGGGTAAAATAACAGGTGAATTTGCTTTTTAAGTTACCAGTTCCCAGTGGGTTGTGATGCTCTGGAGGCCTGTCCCCCCTTCTCTGAGTCCAGTGTCCCTCAACCCGATCAGACAACAAGGCTCCTGCCTTTTGGGTCTCTGCATCCTGTTCCTGCCTCCCTACCATTTGACAGTTTATTGATTATCAAAGTCTGTTCTCAGGACAGGCAGTTTTTGGGAATTGAGGTGGGGGGAGGATGGGGAGGGGGGAAGGGGAAGGGAGGAGGGAGCAAGGGGAGAGGTGGGGAGGGGGCTGTGCTGACTGCCCAGGCAGTGTAAGGGGATCTGGCTGCTCTTTTTCTCCAAAGAAGACCCTGCTCCTCCCACAGGATCTGGTCATCTTGGGTGTTTGGGGAGGTCAGACTCTGGGGCTGTGTGTAATTTGAAAAGAAAAATCCAAGAAAACGGTGATTGCCTGCGATGGTGGGGGTCATGACTGGGGGCAAGCCCTGGATTGGGGAATTTGGGAGCCACTGAGGCCAGGCCCCCTGTTCCAGTCATTGCCCACCCGGGACCCCAGCTCAGGTGCAACAGCACTCACCCTCCTGGCCTGGGGCATGGTGGGGAGGTTGCATTGAGCTCTCCTCTGGATTTTGGATTCCTGGGGGCTCACTCAAGAGCTGAGGGACCCTCCTGACCCCACAGCGCCCTTTGCCTACCCACTCCTGTTTCCCCAGAAGGTGGCCAGGCCTCCCACAGTCAGCCCAGAAAGTGTCCTGTGGTTGATGAGCCGCCCACTGTTCTCAGGAGTTTTCTGGCAAGGACTCCATGCTCCCCCAGTGTCTTCAGTGGGTTCCCTCAGGGACCCTGGGGAGGCCATGACCTACAGAGCAGGTCCCACAACTGGTTTGAGGAGGGAGTCTGGGCCCCATGATGCAGGGGGTGGTGCTAGAGCTCTTTGCCCCGCCTGGCTTTCTCCTGACTCAAGGAGCCGCCCACGTGGCTGTAGCCGCCCCTGACGCAGGAAGGCTTAATAATCACTGGAAAAGGCTTGCCAACAAACTGTGACCCAGAGGTGAGAAGGCCGGTTAGCCAATGAAGGGTAAGACCTCCAGGGCGGGGCAACCTAAGCCTGGCATGGTCTCCTGGGGGCACAGATGGAGACAACAATATCGGGAGCAGGAGGGGCCGTTGCCTAGGAGGCCTTGCATGCTCCGAGATAAAAATATACGAGCACAGAAATAACATGATAATGTCAAAACAGAGGCCGAGGGAAGGTTCCTTGAGAAATCACTAAGAATTCTTGGCGTTCGATAATTACATTGTCCAGAACACCTGTGTATGTTTAACAGCTGTAAACTATGTATATATTGAAACGCTGGTTATAATAAACTCAGAGTGGCCATCAGCCCTCTCCACATCTATCCTGATGTGTACATTGGATTGCGACACCGACAGTAGCTCTTCTGCCTTTTAACGGGGTTTAGTGAAAACATTAGCTATTAATAGTTTCAGTGAGGTAAGTAAAAATTTTGTTTTCTCTTCAAGAACAATTGCACGTGAGTCCCAGGGGCCTTGTCCCACTGGAGACACATGAAGCTGCTAGGGGCCATGGAGACAAAACTCCTCCCCAGGCAGGTGACGTGAGAAGATGCCCCCTATGCAGCAGCAGGTTCCAGGGAGACAAGAATCCTGGCCCGGAGTTGGAACAATGCAAAATTAATCCTGTGCCTGAGGGGCAGAATGCACCAGGGCTCTAAGGGCACAGGAAGAAACATCTCCAGGACTGGAAACTGCCCACTGAGCTTGTCTGCTGATCTGACGTGTGCCTGGATCGCTGCATTGGGCTCTTCGCCCCTAAGATCAGAAGGGGCTTTGTAGGAAGAGAAAGGAAATCGCCTGCTGTGCCCCAGTCTGTTTTGAATTAAGGGAAGGGTCCCAGGGCTGGGTGAGGGCTGAGTGGGCATGAGGGGACATGTGACTCATTTCTATGTCCTCCTCTGTCTCCTCCTGTAATGACCACAGGCCCAGGACAGGGATGGGGGTCAGGGTGGGGTGTGTCCTGGAGCATCCCCAAGAAGATGCCTGCAGAGGTGGGTTCAAATCTGCATATCCTTGGGCCAGCCCTGGTGGCCTACTGGTTAAGTTCCGCCTGCTCAGCTTTGGTGGCCCCGGTTCGGTTCCCAGGTGTGGACCTACATTGCTCTGTTAGCTGCCACGCTGTGTTGGTGACCCACGTACTAGAAAATAGAGAAAGATTAGCATGGATGTTAGCTCGGGGCAAATCTTCTTCACTAAAAAAAGAAAAAATCTGCGTATCCTTGATGGAACCTGGCTGGTACCTCCCTCCAGGCTCCCACGTGGGTTCCCAGGCCCCTCTCCCATCCCCCTGTGCAGCCTCTCCCCTCCTTCGACCCTCCTGGACAGCCGTCCCCCCCACTCCAGCCCTGTCTGAGTTGCCTCCTCTCCTAGGACAGGTGCTCCTGCCAGGTCAGCACATTCCCACTCAGAGTGAGTTCTCAGGGGGCACTTGGGGTGTCACCCACTTTCTACTCCTCCCTGCCCACCTCTCCGGCCACCCCACCCCAACATAGCCTCTGGGATCTTCTTGCTGCAGGACTCTAGCATATGTTGTCTTCTCCTCGTTGGCCTCCTGGAGAACTCAGCCTGGACAGGGCCTTGCCACTGGGTTGTGAGTCCCTGCTGAACCTCAGGAGCGGCTCTGAGCGAGTTCTAGTCAGCAGTGGGCAGCCGCCTCTTGAGGGCAGCCATGGGCCGGCCCATCCCTCTCACAGGCTGGGCAGGCCCAGGCCCTGGTCATCCTAAATGTGCTGGTGGCAGGAAAGGAGAGCGGAGGATGGTGGGGGAAGGAAGCCACGTGGGAGGAGAGTGCCAGGAAGGCAGGCCGGTGCTTTGAGACAGCTCCTGGTGATCGCCAGGCTGCTGGCCAGAGTTGGGGCCGGCTCAGGCAGGCGCACTCAATGCCTCCTGCTCAGCATTGACCCCCGCCTGCCCTTCCAGCCAGGCTGGCTCTGGGTCTCCCGAGTCCTGGGAGAGTCCGAGGGCCACTGGCCCTTGCACACCCTGACCCCTGGACCATCTCTTTGGGGCCACAGCATCTCTCAGCAAGGCAGCTGGTAAGCCCTGTGCCTGACAGTGGACGCCCAGTGAGGCCCAGGGCTGCAGGTGGGCACGTTCTGGGCCATCCCCCTGTGAATCTGCCTGAAAGTAGCAGTGTGGACCCATCTGGTCCCAGGGACACGATTCAGGGGAAGCTATGGGCCCTTGGCCCTGGGATGTGCACATGGGGTGTTGTGGGAGCCCCTTCTTGGGTCGCTGTGCAGAGGTGTGGTCCCAGTGGCTGGGGTCTGCGGGGCCAGGCCACTAGAGGGCGCTGGGTAAACACTGCAGCCAGGAGAGCGGGTGGTGATGACCCAGCAACTTGTCCCTGGTTCTCCTGAGCCACACCTGTCCCCCATCTGTGCCTGGGGCGCAGCAGAGGTCTCCAACTGCATCCTGAAATGACCCAGAAGCCCCCAGGGCCATGCAGTCCCATGTGACTCTGTCCCCTCGTCCCTCCCACCAGGGCTTTTGGTGCCCTCGAGCAGTCTGGGTGCTGGGGGCTCTCCAGGGAAAGACCTGCTGTGGGCGCCAGGTCTGGAGTTGGCTGCAGTGTGCCGGCGTGGATCGCATTGGCGGGTTGGGGCAACCACTGCCACGTCTGGCCCTAACACACACACACACACGAGGCTGTGCTCTGTGTGTGTTTGGAACTTTTCATAATAAAAATGCCTTAACAGGAAACAGGCGTGATGAGGTGGGGGAGGGATCAGGAGAGGGGAGCGTGGTGGAGGCCATGCTGGGCCAGGTGAGAAGGTGGACCTGGGCCAGGTGCTGGCCAGGAGCTGGGACCACACGCCTGGTTTGCCAGCATGTGGGCAGTTGGTCACACATGGGGCCTGGAGGGACAGGACGGTCTCGGGTCTGGGCATGGTCAGATGTGGGAGGAGGAGATGGGCTGTCAGGCAGCTGGAAGGTCCACATGAGCCTGTCCTGGGTCGGGAAAGCCTAGCTGGGGCACGTGGGCTTCGCGGGGGAGAAGATTGGGTCTGTTTGGAGCAAGCTGGTGAGGTGCCTGTGGGATGCCACGTGGGGCCAGCAGGGCAGACGTGCTCTCCATAGGCCTGGAATTCGGAGGACAGGCAGCTGCAGGAGCCGCAGGGTTAAGGAGGAAGTCGGATCCCTGGGAGGAGCCTGGCGGGACTCCCTGGAGCCAGGGGGCTAACAGGGAGGCCACCTCTCAGCTGGTCCCTGCCTGGCGGGGAGCTGTGTCCACGCCTGACCGCCTGTCGGGTCATCCAGGGCTCCCTGGCTCGGGTTAGTGAGGACAGAGGCTGGACAGCAAGACTGTGCTCCCAACATCGAGATCAGGATGTGTAGGGCTGGACACAAGAGGTGAGTTCTGTCCCCTCGGGGTGGCCCCACCCAGCACCAGGTGACTGGTCACTTGGTGGCCACACCGTTTCTCAGTCCGTGGCTGTCAAGGTCTGAGGCAGGGCAAGCAGGGCTGAAGAAGAACGGAAGTTTTAAGGGTGTGACCCAGCTCTGCCCCGACTCTCCACGTGGCCCTCAGACAGATCCTGAACCCCCCGAATCTCTCCCCCTCCTGAGGCTGACCGGCACAGCTCCTGGGACACGGGGCGGCTCCTCTCCTTCCCTCCCGTTAAGGCTGGACTGGATGACCTCAGTCTGCTGCTGTCTGAGCCTCTGAACAGTGTCAGGATGCCAAGGGCACTGCCTGAGGGGTTATCGGGACTCTGCTGGCCTGTGGAGTCCCCAGATTGGGCTCCTCCCAGGCTCCCATGGCCCCCTCCTCCTCGGTGCCCCTCACTCCCAGGGCTCTGGCCATGACAATCACTCCACTCAAGTCCACCTGCTCTGCCAAGCCTCTGTTCCCTCTACCGGACGTCCTTGTCCTCTTTGCTTCCAGATCCCTGGTTCAGCCTCTGAGTTAGCCCCCACGACATCTCTCCCCTCCCCAACAGCCCCCAGCACAGGCACTGTGTCCCAGCCCACTGGTCCTGCGTGGCTGGGCTCCATGAGGGGGACACAGCCGCTGCAGTGTGCCCAGCCCCAGCCCTGCCTGGCCCAGCCTGCCGAGCAGGGATGTGTTTGGGGACAGAGGGAAAACCACGCTGGGGGCAGCTCTACCTGTGACAGGCTCCCCTGCCATGATCCGGCCAGTGGTCAGCTGTGTCCGCACCTGTGTAGCTCCAGGCCCAGGGAAGGCCTTAGGTGGGCTGCAGCCCCATCCCCCTGGGCCAGGGCCTAGCCCCCCACAACTCCCCACACCCCCAGACCCCCTAGAAGCGGTCCTGTGCCTCCAAGCCCTCCGAGAGGCAGCAGGGGACCCTGGGCCCTGCGCAGCCCAGGGAGGCCCAGTCCAGGTGAGGGCAGGTGGAGAGAGGCGGGCCCATGGTCAGAAGCTGTGCCTGGTGCCCTGCTCCATGCTGAGCTGTGCCCCAGAACACAGGGGGCTTGGATCCTCCCAGATCCTGGAGGGAAGGAAGCCCCCACGTCCACACAGCAGGCTTGGGGGGCATGTGTCACCCCCGATGGAGCACTGCCCCTCACTTTCAGCTCCTGAGGAGCTCCCACCGTGGGCAGCAGGCACTGGCCTCCTCTCTGTTCAAGGCTGCCGCACAGGATGCTGCCCCGGGTCCTGCATTTCCTGTCGGGCAGCCAGTGGGCGAGTCAGCACGGCTTCAGCTTCCTGCCAAGTGGAGGAGCAGGCACTGGGCTCTCCTCCAGTGGCCTGTCGTGAGTGTCAACTTTAAAAATAAAGCAGCCAGTTATTTTACCAACAAAATGAGTTTATTTGGGAATAGCCAAAGAATTGCATTTCAGGACGTGCGTGCTGTGGCAGACTATAGGCAAATCCAGCAAACAGGGAGAAGAACGTTATTTTATGGAGAAAAAGGAGTCAGTTCGCAGGGGTTGTTTTGAACAGAAGTCCGTCAGAGTTCTCGCAGTTATGGTTTCTCATTGGCTGAGTTGCTGGGTCATTGATTTCTGTTTGGGATGCAATGTACATTTCTCCCTGTAATTGATGATTCTTTCCTGTTGACGACTTCTGTTGGGGTTGGTGAGTGACTGTCTTTCCTGTAACAGACCTCCAGTGGTGCTGCTGGGAGCTCTCCCTTCTGGCCCCCTGACTCCATTTTAAATGAGGTTTCTCTTTACTAATTTCCACAAGAGTGCGCTGCCCACAGCCCGGGCTGGTGTGGCGGAGGTTGTTGGGGTCACTCAAGGGCCAGGTGTCCTCATCAGTCACAACCAAAAGGGAAGAGGAGGCACCACGTGGTCACAGCCCTGAGGCCCTGGGGAGCAGGGGGAGGCCTGCGATTGGGGTGTCCCTCCAGGCACTGGCCCCTGGTCCTTCCTGGGCAATCCTTGCAAAGGATTCACTCCAGGGATTGAAGGACGTCCACTGCCCCACCAAGGTGCACGAGAATTTCTGTGGCCCCATGTGTGAGGGTGGGACTAGGAGGAGGTCGGGCCCAGGTGGCGGTGAGGTCAGAGGGCGGGAAGGACGTGAGGGGTTCCTTTTCAGTGGCCCCAGTGCCATCCTGACACACCCCTGGGCCGTTTGGTGCTGACTAGACTGCTTGGCACCTTAGGCCAGTGGCAGGGCAGGAACCCACGAGGGGGCTGCTCCCCCTGGTCAAGGTCAAGTCTGAATGCGATTTGAGAAAAGCCAGAGAAAGGGCTGAGGACACCCTGCCTGGCGCAGCTGCTGAGGCCATCGCTGGGTGCCAGGCAGCTTCCAGCTGCAGGATCCCGGCTGGTCCCGACACGGCTCCTCCTGGGAGGAGAGTTACACAGAAAGCGTCCACTGCAAACAGACTAAGCACAGCCCTGCCCGAGACCCTGGCGGGGCAGTGCCCTCAGGGGGCCCAGTGCCCACCACCCTGTGGTGTTTCTGCCCCTTCCCCAAAGTAGCGACAGGGAAACATGTCTACCTCCTGGGAAGCTGATCTTAGGGCCGACGAGCCTGTGATGTGGGCTCAGTCGGGACGCGAGGGCGGGCCAGCGCTGGCGACACACCCCTGCCGGGGACCCCCACCCCAGCAACAGCCTCCACCGACCTCCCAGTGGAGCTCCACCGCACCAGGTCACCTGCCTTGTGCCCAAGCCCAGATTTGGTCCCGACCCCACCATGCATGTCACTCTAAAGATTGGGACGACTCTGTAGTCGGAGGAAGCTGGGTCCCGTCCCCATTCTGGCTGAGCTGGACAAGTGCTCTCTCTGGGCTCAGTGTCCCCATAAGGGCTGCATGTCCTTAGACTCTGGGCCAGGGCCTGTCGCTGACTCTCCCCGGCCACCCCACTGCACAGATGGGGCTCCTGGGGCTCCTGTCCCCCAAGTTGGGGGCGAAGGCACCCAAACAACCCTGTCTGCTCCCAGCACCCTCCTCCTTCTGCCAAGCCCTCATGAGGTCAAAGGCCAGCAGTGTCTCCAGCTCACCCCAGTGGCCAAGGCCAGGCCCCTCCTTGCCGACAGTGTTCACTGTGGCTGGAAGCAACACGCTCTGAGGTCTCTTCACTGAGCCAGAAGATGTGTGAGTCAGACCTGAAGCTGCAGCTCCAGCCGCACAGGTCCTGGCCCCAGGGCGCCCAGCCGGCCCTCACACCCAGGTCTGAACCCAGAGGGCAAGATCACATCTGCTCAGTGCTCATCAAAACACTGCGTCCGACCTCTTTCCAGACCGAGAACAACGGCTCACACAGAAAACAGAAACCCTGCTGTGGAGCTCGTTTTGCACATAGTTATGGTTGGAACTGATGGGAATTGTGAGAAACTTTGTGTCAATGTTAATTGGTCTCCGAGCCAGGCAGCTGCACAGTAGGGCTCCTGAAGGCATCAGTCACTCATGTGATCCAAGCTGTAATTCGCTAATTTGCTGCAGACACATGATGTTCCATTCTTCCCCTGTTTGTTCCCTGAAATGGGTTTGGAAACAGGCCCAGCTTTGAGCCATCCCTGCCAGGCGGGGAGTAGGGCCTGCAGATGCCGTGGCCAAGGGAAGCCTCCAGACTCAGGCCAAGGTAGAGGGGCAGAGCCCCCCTTGCTGGATTGTTCCCCAGCCCAGGACAGATGGGTGCTGAGGCCAGCTCCAGGTGCTCCATCTGTGTCCCTTTGGGTCTGTCTGTCTGTCTTTCCAGGATCCAAGGCCCTCAGGATACCTCACTTGCCCTGCCCAGCCAGGCCTGCAGCTGGACACTCAGGCGAGGAGTGGAGGCCAAGTACCCTCAGGCATGCCAGCTCAGGATCTCAGAGCAAACGCAGGGCTGGGGTGGGCCTCAGGGTCACTGCCCAGCAGGCAGGGGACTGGCCCCCAGACCAGGACATGACGCCCCACCGGAGGATGTCGACTGCTCTTGCTGGTGACCTGATGCTGGTTGGCACCCACAGCAGGGTGGCCCAGTCTTGCTCCACCTCAAAGGAAATCATTTATTTAACATCAGCTAAGTTACTTCCACTTGAGACATGCAGAAGCAGCATGTGAGCCTGTGTCTCCAAGCCTCAGGTGGAGTCCGAGGCAACCCCACCTGAGCTGCATCCTAGTTGATTGTCAGGGGGAACTGAGACTCTCAGTCACGTGCCCGCCGCCCTGCTGAGGAAGGGGCCAGAGTGTAGTGGCCGCTGGGCAGCCCGGAGCTGGAGGGCACACCTGACACAAGGGCTGCAGCACCCCTTCAGCAGGGTGTGCAGCCTCCAGTGTGGCCTTTTGCCAGGGCATGAGCAAGACCCACAGGAAGGCGTGTCTATACATGGGTGGGGCTGACCGCGAGCATGAGCCATACACTGAAAGTCCAGCCGTGCCATGCTGCACGCGTTCTGCATCATAAGCCGGGCAGACTTTACAACATTATTGTTTAATGTAACATCCTTATTGCCACATGTGTTCTAGATACATGTGAGATAGAATTGACTCTCATTAGAGCAAATGTGGATGTTATACGGCTGTCCACACAGGCCAGTTGAGGCTGCATCCACAGGGAAGTTTGGTAGCCTTGGCACCTCCCAACAGGATTTCAACTTAAAAAGCAAATTCACCTGTTATTTTACCCTTAAAATGAGTTTTTTGGGAATAGCCAAAATAATTACAATTCAGGATGCGCATGCAATGGTGAACCATAGATAAATCTAGAAAATAAAGAAGGGAGCTGCTTTTATAGAGAAAAGGGGGAGAGGGCGGGGCTGTTCTAGGGAAAGTCCATTGGGAGAGAGTAACAGATTAGGGCGGCAATAGCTTCTGTTGGCTGAGCTGCAGTGTTTCTGATTGGCTGAGCTGTGACATTTCTCATTGGCTGAGCTGCAGTGTTTCTCATTGGCTGAGCTGTGGCATTACTGATTGGTTGAGCTGCAGTGTTTCTCATTGGCTGAGCTGCAGCCTTTTTCATTGGCTGAACTGTGGCATTTTTTAGTGGCTGAGCTGTGGTGTTTCTGATTGGCTGAGCTGCAGCCTTTTTCATTGGCTGAGCTGCAGCATTTCTCATTGGCTGGGCTGTTGCCTCGTGGAGAGAAATCTTCCTTCATAGTAAAGTAGTTGTACTTCCTGGCGGAGATGCAGTGTCCTCTGTACCTGTTTGGTGCCATAAGGATATGGGATGGGGGGACGGCTCCCCCTGCAGGCCTCCCATCCAGTTGAGTGGAGGTTTCTCGCTCTCGTTTCACAAGGGTCTGGTAGCAGGAGCCTGGGAAGTTCCCCTTAAACAGAATGGTTCCACCTCTGAGCGAGGAGGGGCTCAGGGCCTGAGCAAGACCCTTGGCCCTCCAGCAGCCATTGCTGGGAGAGCCTCCAGCAAGGGAGGGGCCTGACCTGGGACCCCAGGAGCCCATGAGCTCTCCCCGCTTGAGTCAGGAGGCCTTGGTGATGGTCTGCTGCACTCCAGTGTCCCCCAGGCGCTCAGGAAGCTGGACTGAGGCCTCACACCTGAACCTGGTGGGAGTGGGCCAGGCCTGGTCACAAAGCCCCCTGCTGCTCCCTGGCCCTGACCAGGGTTGGGGGCTGGGGGGGGGGGGGCTCCGTGGGAGGAAGGGCCTCATGGCACAGGGGTCAGATGGCAGTCAGGGTCAGGAGCATAGTGAGAAGGAACCAGGGATGGCGAGGCAGCTGCCATGTCACCCCTGGGGGGCACAGCTGACCCCAGAGGGAATAGAGAAGGGGTGGTGGGGTTTGCCCCCCACCACACCCCTGCACCCACAAGGACAGCTGGTCAGCAAGCCACCAGCCTGGTAACTGTCTCAGCGGGCCGGGAGGGGGCTGAGATGCACAGGGGCAGCAGTGTTGGAGCAGCTCCCAGTCATGGCTGCCTCTGAGAGAAGCTCCAACAGATGCTGGGATGGGGCGTCCCTGGGGACAAGGAGCCCCGGTGACAGGCGTCTGGACATCCTTTGAACTCACCAGTGGGCTGTGCTTCCCACTACCCAGCTGGTTCCCAAGGGTGTGCACAGGGAGCAGGTGCCCAAGCCCAGCATGTTCTAAGCACCCACTGTCTACACAAAGGCATTCATCAACAGATGTTTGCTGAGCACCTCCCAGCTCTCCACCAAGGGGCACCCAACAAGCACATGAGTGTCCATTCTAATCAGGAGATAGACAAAAGGGAGGGGTTATCCTATAGTGGTCCTAAGGGCTGGGAAGGTCAGGGGGGTGTGGCTGCCAGGACTGGTGGTCAGGGGAGACCCTGCTGGGAAGGTGATGCGGGGAAGGGCTGTGCACATGAAGGGACCTGAGAGGGGACCGTGGGTGCTGTGGGGACTAAGGGGAACCCCGGGTTCCAGTTATGCGTTCTGGCATGTGAGACATGGGTGGTCCTCCCCTGCTGGGTGCTGCCACAGTCCCAGCTGAGGCCCCACGGGAGGCCAGGGTGGTGGTCAGTGCCCGCATCTGCCCTGCACCCTCATCTAGACAGCCTGAAGTTCGCCGATGGAGGCGTGCCCCAGTCAGATGATGTCTTCGCATCCACGGTCCCAGATTTAGAAGAAATGCCTGTGGCCAAGTGGCCCCTCCTTGTCCTCTGCCTGGGTCCCATCACAAGGTGGAGGCCAGTGCCAGACCCAAGGGCCACATTCCCAAGACCACCTCCTAGGAGCTCTGTGTGGTGGTCCCTGCCCTGGGTCCTCAGGCTCCCAGGAGCTGTGGGTGTGTGTGGTGTGTGTCTGCATATGCACACAGGTGTGTGGTGTGTGTGGAGAGGGGGAAAGCCACGGTCCGAGAGGCCTTCCCAGTGACCTGAAATGAAGTTCTGTGATGCTCAACTGCAGGAAAAAGGGAGAGAAAGAAGAATCCCGACCCCTGGAGGGTGAACAAGGCCCAGGGGAAAAGGAAGCAAGACGCTGCTGCAGGAGCAACACCGAGACGTCAGGCCTGGGAGGGGGCTCCTCTCTGCAGGGCCTCTTGGAAGGCCCCGAGGGGCCAGGGAGAGAAGGAGTGATCGGGGTCTGGCTTCTCGTCCTTGTTCCCACGAGCTTAGTCAGGTGCAGGCTGCTGAGGGGCTGCCAGCAGTGGATGTCGCCTGGGCCTTGTCAGCCTAATGGCACCATCGGTCCCACAGGCCCAACCCTGAGGGCCATGACAAACAGGAGCGAGCTGAGGAAATTCGAGAGAGGCATCCAATAGCCCTGATGCAGACAAGGGGCTTGGTACGAGCCTCCCAAAGAGCTTCAAATGGGAGCCGTGCCCACAGCCAAGGCCTCTAAATGGGTGGCACACCAGGACCAAGAGACACACAAGCTGGCCTTGCTCCTGCCTCACCTCCCTCAGGACCCGCTGTGGCCAGCCAGCTAGACACAGCAAACGAGAGCCAGCTGCTGGCTAACACATCTGGGCCCAAGGGGCTTCTGCTCTGTCGGCTGCCCACACTGGTCCAACAGACACGGACTGCCTATCAAGGCTGGTGGCTCCAGGGTCTGGGATGATGACCACACAGCAGAGTACAAAGGAGCCACATCCGGGTCAGTCTTTGCAGGGCCTGGACATGGGGAAGTGGGGCATAACCAGGCTGCTCACCCCACACTGGCCACGCAGCCCAGCACTCAAGCCCACCCCGGGGCTCAGTGTCTGGACGGTGTTCATCTTGGGTCCATGAAGGGAGACGGGCTGGCTCTGACCGGGAAGGTGGGTGTCTGGGTCCTGACCATCACTCACTTGGCCATAAGGGGCTGTTCTGAGTGGTCTGAGTGGGCACCCAAGCAAGCCCTGGGAGCTCATGCTCACCCAGGTGGTCACTGGAGCCCGAGCCCAGCATGCAGGGCAAGGGGAATGGCAGCCTGCAGGGGGTGCGGCCAGGGTTTAGGGGCTGCGAGGAGGAGAGCAGGGTGAGGAGGAGTGGGTCGGGCAGGTGATGCTCAGAGGAGAGGGCAGGCAGGGATCTAGGATCAGCCTGGGAAACCCTCATTCCTTGAGCTAACAAGAGGCAGCTGTCTCCTGGGCCAGGGAGCAGAGGTGCTGGGAGTGACCGCACTTGTGCAGAAGCTTCTGGGGCAGCCGCTGTGGGAAGGCCCCAGGGAATCCTGGTGGGCTGGAGGCCGAGGGGCTGGACCCTGCCAGTGCTGCCTGCACACCTGGTCCTGGATGCTGCCCCCGCCAGGCTGCACAGCCTGGACATGCTCCCAGGCAAGGGGCCTGGCCAGCAAGGACAGAGTCCCCTGGGCCTGCCCGTGGCTGCCTGCCCAGGGGCAGGCGAGGATGGGACCTCACTAGGACAAGGCACAGGTCTGAGTAGCCAGCTCTTTAGCATCCTCCGGCAGCTCTTACAGCAGCGCCACCCCTGGGCCTCTCCAGAGCATGGCCAGGCCAGGCCTGCCTTGCTGGATCTGGACACTGCAGGGTTCCCACCCCCTCCCCACCTTGGGCCACCAGCAGCCTCCTGTAACAAACAGGACCCTGCTCTCTGAGGCCTCAGGTCACCTTCCATCCTGGCCCCCTCCTCCCTGCAGGGGGGCCAAGCTCCCAAGTTTGAACAAATAATCTTTAAAAGTACATTTCGCAGGTGCAGGGTGTCCGGGAACCCACAGAACCCTCTGTACCACCTTTGCAACCTCCTGTAGTCTAAAACTACTCTAAAAATAGATGTTTTTTGGGGGGGCCGGCCTGGTGGCACAGCAGTTAAGTTCGCATGTTCTGCTTCAGTGGCCCGGGCTCGCCAGTTTGGATCCCGGGTGTGGACACGGCACCGCTTGGCGGGCCATGCTGTGGTAGGCATCCCACATGTAAGGTGGAGGAAGATGGATGTGGATGTTGGCTCAGGGCCAGTCTTCCTCATCAAAAAAAAAAGGAGGAGGATTGGCAGCAGATGTTGGCTCAGTGCTAATCTTCCTCAAAACAATAAAAATAGACGGTTTTTATAAGCATCAAACCTCACTGTGTACCTGCAAACCAGCGCTCCAGGTTTGGTCTGATGGGGAAGCCGAGTGCTCATGCTTCTGACAAGGGGCCACCGGGCTTGCAGCGTGGCGGTCTGAGGTGCCCACTCACACCCCTCAAGGGCCAGGAGGTGCCCCCTGTGGTCTTCACCACACAACCCAGTCCGTGGACAGTGGTGCCTGACCTCCCAGAGCCCCTGAGGACTGATCCCCAATCCAAAACCCCAAGGCAGGAAAACTGCCAGTGCGTTCTGGAGCTGAGGGCGTGGCCTTGTCTGGGGGCGTGGCCTGAGGCGTAGCAGGGCCTGGGGCGAGGTGGGGGGTTGGGGCGGGGCCAGGGGCGGGGGCTCTGGTTGCGCGTGGGGCGGGGCCGGGGGCGGGGCTTGTCCGGAGCTCATGCTTGGCCCTCCAGCCGGCCGCCCTGCCCGCTCAGCGGCCGCCCGGAGCCCGGTGCTGGTTTTAATAAAGTTGAAAAGGAAAGGATGAAAAGGAGCTGAAAGGAGCGTCCGGACGGCATCCCCGCGCGCAGGGTGGGAGCGCGCAGGGTCTGCGACGCCGGCCGGGGCTTCAAAGGAGCAATTACCCGAGGCGGGCAGCGGGAGGCCGGGAGAGGCGCGGGGAGAGGCGGTCGCGGCGAGGTGGGGAGGGGCGGGTGGGGGAGGGGAGAGGACGCGGGCGGGAGGCTGCGGAGGGGGAGGAAGGAGCGGGAGGCCCGGGAAGCTGGGGAGCCGGCGCGCTCCACCCGGGACCGGCCCCCGCGGAAGCGCGGGCGGGGCGCGGCGGGTCGCCCGTTGAGTGGCGCGGCCATTGTGCCCGCGCTGTGAGCAGCGACCCGCTCAGAGCCCGCTCCCTGGCGCCGTCTCAAAGAGCCTTTGACGGGACTCCCTGGCAGGAGGGCTCACCTGCAGAGACGCTCTATAGAGCCTTTGAAAGCGCAGCAGCTGCCAGGGGCTGTCGGCCGGGCACCTAGGGGGACGAAGAATGGGGGACCCGGCCCTTTGAATGAGAGGCCACTTGGAAACAGCAGGCATGTGCCAAGCCCGCAGACAGGGAAAGAAAAGTGCTCTTCATTGGTGACTCAGTGTTTGAAGGGGACCCTTTCTCAGCCTCGGCGCCCTCATGTGCATGACAAAGGGGCCGCGAGCTCGGGCCGCCAGGCCAACAGTCCCGGCAGGGCGTGCGCAGGGCGGCCGGTGCAGTCGACTGTGGCCGGTCCACCCTGTGGTGGAGTCCGGGCCTCTCCGGGCGCTTCTCCCGGTCCTGCACCCCAGGCGCTCCTGCTGGGAAGCCGAGGGTCGAGGGTCGAGGGCTCCGGCTCTCCCGAGAGTGCCTCATCTGGGCCAGAGCCATCAGCACCGTGTGTTTGCCGAAACCAGAGCTGCCTGTTCAGGACCCACAAAGGAGAATTTGAGGCTGGGGATCCACAGCATCCCTGAAGCAGGGAGCCTGGTTTTCCTTCACTGTTCCCTGAAACTGCCAGTGGGAGCACCGGACAAGCAGCCGCTTCCCCACCCCAACCCTGAGGTCCAAAGGGCTGAACACTCTTCTGCAAGTCCAGGGTTTGAGCCTGGGGGAGGCAAAAGCATCACTCACAGCCGCCCTCCCCAGCAGCTTAACAGACCCAGAGGTGCAGGACCTGCTCGGGGTCGCTGTCCTCCCAAAGCTCAGCAGCCACTGCCTCCTAACCCCACACCAGGTGGAGGCAGCACCTCCTGACCTGGGGGTGGGCCTCTGGGGAGAGGCAGGACAGTAGAAATGCTCCTCACCAAGGTGTTTTTGCTGAGGACATGGTTGGGGGCGTTGGGGAGGGACATCTGAGTGTGTTTGCACTGCCCAGGGATCTGGGACCCAGCCTCAGCTTGCCACCTGAGCTGGGCTGTCTGCACCCCATCCTGGTCAGGGGGGTGCACTTTGTAGCCCCGAGACCGTGGGGGTGCAGAGGAGTGGCTGCCTGCCTCCTGGGGCTCAGCACACCTCGCAGGCAAGAACCTAGGAAGCGTTGTCCTTCTTTGGATCATGCGTGGCTGCAGACCACCTAGTCCTGCCCTGGCTGGGTGAAGAGGGCAGGCTCGTCCTAGGTGACGGAGGGTCACATGGCCGCAAGGCCTAGGCTCTTAGAGCCTTCAAGCCTGGGACATCCCTTAGCTTTTGCCTCAGCCCCTTTGTGAACCATGGCTGAGAGTCCCGCACCTGCCCGCGACCCCCAGCAAGTCTCCCCAGCCGTCAGAGCACAGGGAGCCCTCGGCCTCCACCCTGCTGGCTCCCCAGCATCCCAGGCCCCTTGCTGCCAGCTTTTGGGTGGATAAGCACCTCCAAGGTTTCACATGTGCCTCAGAGACAGTCCAGTGACTTGGTGCTGGGTCCAGGGGTGACAGTCTAACAAGGGCGCACAGAATGGGATCCCCACTCAGGCTTGGCCACCAAGGAAGTAAAGAGCAATCCAGATCCCAGGTTCCAGACAAGACCCCACCATCCAAGGTAGGCCCGACACAGAGGCCACATGTGTGGGTCCAGGTCTAGGACTCAGGATGACCGTCCATCTGGGAACTAAACTCTGGCAGGCAGGTGCTGCCCTCCGTGCAGGCCTGGCAGTGAGCTCCTGGCGCTGTGTGCCTGTCGTCTCGTCCTATCTGGGGTCTGGGAGCACCACAGTGTGCCCCACTCGGCTCCCTCCTGACTGAGGCCCAGGGCCCAGACTCCCTCCCCCAGGACTGGGGAAGAAACGTGGGTGGTCAGACCCACTGTGGAAATGTTCGCTCAGCTGGTCATCCTAAGTGGTCTTTCAGACCAGGATTGAATTAGATGCTCCATGGTTAATTACCCTCTATCTTAGATGATTGTTTTCAAACATAACAAGCCTTGGGCTGTTGAGTTGTCCACAGATGCACAGGAGTTACTTCCTTGCCCTCTTTGATCTAGAAGAGGAGTTCCACAGGCCCACCAGGCCCTAAGTGGCCCCTAGTTTTGGTGGAGCTCCTGATGGCACCCCCCTCTGCTTCCCACCCACTGAGGGGACCAGCAGGGCGGGGTGGGGGGCGGGGAGGGTTCCGGGTCTGTTGGGCAGGACTAGATGGCTGCTAGAGCCTCTGATCTGAGGCCAGAGGGAGCATCTGGAGCTTCGTGCCTGGCCCTGTACTGCCCACCCCCAACTTGCCACAAACTCAAAGTCCATGGTTTTCATGACTGCATCCTGTCCCTCCCCGTCAGCCTTGCCTCTGTCCCCACAGCACTCCTGCATTCGGTCTGCTCAGATCTCCCTCTTCGGGTCTCCCTGACCACACTACCTGACTGTCCCTCTCTGTTTCTCTGCCATCATGGCGGGAGGGCTGCTGGGGGCCACGTTCTCGCCCTAACACTTCCCCGTGTTTGGGGAGTGTGCTGGTGTGACCGTCTGGCCCCTCACTGCCCCTCATTTACTTTGTCCCTGGAGAGGTCGAGGCACTTGCCCAGTGGCCACTATGGAGGGTGGACAGGGCCCAAGCAGCCCGAGGCCCTCCTTCCCCTTGACTGCCCGTGGGCTGGGGTGGGGTGGGGTGGGCTGGGACGGCTAGCGCTTTCTGGGCTGGGCTGTTTGGCTCTCACACCATGTCAGTGCCTCCAACTTGGCCATTTTCAGGAGCAGAGTCCACACTCCTCTTTGCGTACTTTCTGAGGCGGATTGCTCAGTGTGAAGGAACACGCCAGAACGTCCTCAGCGCCTCCCTGCCAGTGCTGACCCACCCAAGCAAGGTGGCTGGGGAGGTCCCAGCTGGTTTATTTAGGCCCTGGACCTAGGCCAGGCCAGCTGGTGTTGCCTTTCGCAAAAGTGTGACCTCACCAGGGTTGAGGGTCCGCCACAGAGAGGCAGGCTGGCCGATGCATGTGCCCAGTGCTGTGTGCGCTGGTCCTGGATCCAGACCCTCAGGCTGGGAGGGAGCTGCTCCTCCAGCCTGTCACCAGGGCCAGGCCTGGATCAGCCTGAGGCTGCTGCGTGTGGCCCTCCTCCGCGCCTGCAGGGATCTGAGGCCTGACAGGATTAGGCCGGATTACAAGCCCCAGAAGCCTTGCCCTGCAGAAGTTCAGAGGGTGAGCAGCCCACCCATCCTGGCTGGAGCAGTGCCCACTGCAGGGCGGGTCAGCGGGGCAGGGGGCACCTTTTTGGGGCCGCCACTTCTCGGTGGGCAGAGAGCCTCTGTCTACAGAGCAGACTCATTGGCCTGCTGACCCAGAGACCAGCCATTGGTGCATTCCTCACTCAAGGCCCGGGCAGCCGGAGAGAGCACCAGTGGCACCAAGGGCCAGGTCAGGAATAGGCACACTTTTCCCTCCCTCTGAGCAGCAGGACCGAACAGCCCCTGTGTCTTCTCCCTCTGGCCACTTGCTGCTGTCTGTCGCTGGCTGCCCGCCTTCCCACAGTGCCTCTGGGCCTGGTTGAGCAGAAGCGAGGGAAGTGGACAGGGGCCTTCATGACCAAATGGAATTCTTTGTAAGTCTGCTTCGGCTTACGTGGGGGAGACCAAACAGGACACTGAGGCCCAGAGAGGTTAAGATGCCAGGTCAGGTGGCATAGCCCCTCAGCAGAGCCAGGACTAGAACCAAGTATGCAACCGCAGTCCAGAGGCCACATGCACCTCCCCTCATCCCCTTCCTACCCACTCTGAGTCCCATCTGTAACCAGTGCCTGGCCTCTGCCTGGATCAGCTCTGTGCTCCAGGAGGTGACGGTGACCAGAGGCAGCACAGTGCTGGGTGATGCAGGAGAGTGGGGCTCAGGGTAGGTGGGTGGGGGTCTGAGATGTGGGCACCCCGTCCAATTTGACTCATGCCCACAGGCCTCAGCAGCTAGAACCTTGCGCCTGTCCCAGGTGCTGCGAGGCGCTTGGCGTCTGGCCTGGAGCCTGGGCAGCTGGGCGGAGGGCAGTTCTGCAGGGCCTCCCAGCACATCCCCCAGCTCAGGCTTCCGGCTGCTTTCCAGCAGTCTCATGTTGCTGATTACTGAGGAAAAAGAGATCTTCCCCTGGGGTGGAGGCAGAGGGACATGGAAAACCTTGGAAGGAAATGAAAATGCCAAAATTATGTCTGCGTTTGTCTGAAACTACCTGGTTTTGAACGTCAACAAGGGAATGCTGGTCCCCAGGGCTGTGGGGTTCCCTCTTCCCGTGGTCAGGGAATTGTGAGGGGTTGCACTCCCGCCCTCCATGTGTCCTACTCCACGCCCCGCCCTGCTGAGGCCCCTCAACACCCCCCACTCCCTCCCCTGACCCTTGCAGGCCTCAAACTACCTTTAGCTTCTCTGAGCTTCTGGAAATCACAGGAACGAGGCTCTGGAATCAGCGTCTCAGCTCCAAATTCCAGGCTCAAGAAGAAAATGACCAACTGGCCCTCTGGACTCTACGTGAAGACCCGAGTCAACTGCTTTTGGTGGCCCCTCTGTGGCATGGTCTGGCGTCCAGCCTCTCTGCAGCAGAGAGAGGTGAAGGCCCTGTGGACCATCCCCCGAGCACAGCCCACCACGCCAGGGCTCAGCCTGGCTGGTCCACAGACCACCAGCAAGCCCACCGAGAATTCTGAAGCCCCCTGCCCTGTCCACATCACATGGACAGACTTCTTCCAGAACATGTTCTTTCAAGTCATCCACAGAAGCCAGCCCTCGAAACTCATAAACATCTAAAGCCAAACCCTGGGTCAGCCTGAAAGATGGGAGGCGGCCATCACAGAGGTGTCAGGCACCTTCTGCACCACTCAGAAACCCATTCAACATTCACCACCCCGAATCGGAAGTGGTTAGGAAACTTCCCCCGAGGTCCATCCAGAACAACACGCCCTGTGGGCTGGGGAGTCTGTTGCAGTGAACATGGCGCTTGGCCGGGCGAGAGGCAGTGCTGCATGACCATGTTCTCCTGGCCTCTCCATGGGGCTGGCCCAACTGATCCCCTTGGAAAGGGCCAGGCCACCTGGGGCCTCCCGCAGTGTCCAGACCCAGGGGCCAGAGCAGGCGCAGTGCTGGGAGTCTGTCCAGGGCCAGGTGCCGTCCTCCCAGGACCGGGCCACACAAGCCTCCAGACAGGGAGGGACATGTTACTCCGTCCAGCAGTTGGGGCAGGGGCGGCTCTGGAAAATGGGGAGGCAGGGGAAAGGCGTCTGCTGTTCCCTTTGTTTGGAAAGCCTTCTCATTCGCGGAGCTCCTGGCTGTGTTCGCAGTCCCTCGGAAGCCGGGCTGCTTGGGGTCTTCCTGGGAGGAGGCCCAGCCCCTGGCCCACGGCCTCCGCCGGGAAGCGCTGGGCCCTCGGACAACAAAGGAAACCAGTTCCGCGGCCTCGCAGCAGCTAAGTGACTCCGCTGCTCCTGAAGCGATTTTCACAGCCGGGAAGCGCGACGGCAGTTTCCAGCTCATTAACCGGAGCACAAAGCGCGTCCGGGCCGAGCGCGGCGCCTCGTCGGCAGCCCGACGCGGATTCCACCGGGCCCTCCCCGCCTGGAGACCCGGCCGCCCATTGTCCGGGACGCGCCGCCTGTTTACCCGGCCCTTTGAACACTCCTCCCGCATTGTGGGGCACGCCCGGGGGAGTCCCGCCTCGGCCGGCCGGCCATGTTTAAGGGGCTGGACGCCTCGGCAGAAGCTCGGAGGCAAACTTCTCTAGGAGAGGTGCCGGGCGCCGGGGCCCTGGCCGCCGTGTCCGGGGTCGGGGGCGTGCTCCGGACAGCTTGGGGGATGGGGGCACGAACCGATCTTCTCACTTCCCAGGAGCGGGGCCAGGCCCAGGAGGACCCCTGGTCTCTATCTTCCCCACCCACGCGCCGGAGCTGGCCCCGTCCAGGGTGCTTCCGTCCACGGTCCGAAGGGCTCATGGGCGTCCCTTCCACAGTGAGATGGCTGGGGGGCCACCGGAAACGCTGCCGCCCACATCGCTCCCCCTCCCCTCTCCCAAGAGGCAGCCGCCGATCCCCACGCAGACCCCGGACCACCTGTCACGCGCTCACGCACAGGGGCAGGCCGGGGCAGGCCGGACAGGGGTGCTGAGCTCTGGTTCAGGCAGTAGGGGGTGACCCTGCCGGTTCTTCCTGCAGCGCCGAGAAAAGAAACGCAGTGAAGCCTCCGACCACTTCCCCTCTCCTTCCCCGAGGTGGGGGCTGCCTCGGACTCCAGGCTGTTACTTCCTCTACCCTCACCCCGGGCAGCACCATCCCTCTGCCAGATGCCACGCACATTTCCCTGGACTTCACAGGGTCCTCGAGGCAGGCCTGCAACGTCCCTCCACGTGCTTCCAGAACAGAGCCCTGACCTGGCCGGGGCAGCCCCAGGACGCGCCCTGCCCCAGCGCCCGCTTTCCCCTCACTCCCTACACTCTGGCCACAGGGCCTCCTGCTGCTCCGACATTTCCAGGCTGCTCCCATCAGCCCCTTCTCAGCAGAGGGTCTCGAGGGAGGACTCTCCCCCAGAGAGACTGTCCGTGGTGGACTGCATTGTCCAGAAATGGCCAGGACAACACGCGCTCTTCTGTCCCCTACACTCTGGGAGCCCTTTTTAACTCCCAGGAGAACACTGACCGAGAGCCTCAACAGGCTTCTGAGCTACCACCTGCTCTTCCCCTCTGAGCACTGTAGCCCCTCTCCCTGGATCCCGTGGCCCCACCTCTCTGAGCACTCTGGCCCCGCCCCGCTGGAGCTCGTGGCCCCTCCCCTGTGGATCCTCTGGCCCCGCCTCTCTGAGCACCGTGGCCTGGCCTCTTCCTTCAACGCTCTCTGTGCTCCCGCATCCCCTCTCCTCTGCCCAAGCCAATGCCTGTACAAAGGCTGCACTGCACGTCCTGGCCCCTCAAGACGGACGCTCAGCCTGGGCGCAGGTGGGAGTGAGCACCCGCCGTGCTGGCCTCCTTGCAGTTTCTGCTCTGAGCAGTGCAGGTGAAAGGGCAGGACGGGATTTCATGGCAAGAACTCAGCACACTCACCCCAGGGAGGAGTTTTCCACAACCTCTGGTGACTCTTCGAGGCAGAGATGTTTATAATAAATCCCGTGCCAGAAACGTGACGCTCGCGGCATTCCTACCCGTCACGAGGGCTTCCTTGCTCTTGTGGGACCCACTGAAACGGGAGGCAGACCCAGTTTTCAGGCCAGCTCTCTGCTAAGATGGCAGGAAACAGGAGGGCGCGGGGTGGGGGCTAAGACCAGCTGGCACCTCAGGGCCCCATGGGGGCTGCTCCATGCAGGATGGTAGAGGCTGCTCCATGCAGGATGGTGGGGGCCCACCATGAGGGTACCCCCAGCTGCCTGTCCAGGGTCCCCAGCACTCAGAGGTTGTGCCATTGCCCTATCCCTGGTGATGGGGGACCCCGGGACACCCTTCAGGGGCCCAGCCCCCAGGACCTTCTCCTCTGTCTCCTCACTGGCTGAAGCACCCACGGCTTGACCATTGTTCCAACCCTGGCCTCAGTTCTTGCTCCCACATTTCAAGTCCCAATCATAATTGTTTTCTTTGCAACACCTCAAAAAATGGCTACTTTTTGAGCTTAAACTACACAGACCCAGGAATTGCACTGACAATTTTCTTAAACTTCCAGTGTATCAGGGGCTGGTCAGCAAGAGTGACATACTTTGAAGACGCCTGGGTGGCCTGTGATGAGCTGGGAAGGAGCCAGGACAGGTGGATGCACAGGCCCGACTGCAGGGCAGGAAGCAAGACCACGTGAGCTGGCACCCCTGGCTGGCTCCCACACTACTGGGTGTATCTGCGGAAACCTGCAGAGATCCAACCCTCAGGGACTTGTCAGCACCTGCTAAGCAGTTTCTCCCACTCCAGTTTGCAGAGCATCTATCTGACCCCCCAAAGCTAGAATCTCTTAGAAAACACATGGGAGATGCCTGCCAGGTGTCACTGTGCCATGCTGGGGTGTAGTCCCAACAAGCTCTGGCTGCCTGCTCCCTGGACTCACCCATGTGGGTGCCAACCTAGAACACAGTCGAGGTGACCCCACTTCTGGCCAGCACAGAGGGACAGAGACAGGATTTATTCTCCTGCCTGAAACAACCAAGAAGCAGACAAGATACATGCAACTACAGTTTTACAGAGACTGGACATCAGGCCATGAAAGACCGTGGTTACTCAGAGACAGAAAACAAACAAGGTAAGCCCTATGATCACCCTGGCTCACGGCTGGGGTGCATGCAGGGAGCCAGGTGGAGTTTGATGGGCTCCCTGGGTGAGGAGATGGAGCTGAGAGTCTGGGGAGACAGAGGAGCCTGGGTCAGCAGAACAGAGGACCAGAGGGCAGAGCTGCACAGGGCAAGGACTCTGGGCTTCTTCCGAGGCCCCTCTGAGATTCAGCTGAGGACTGACCGGTGTACACGTGTGAGGAGACCAGCCAGGTAGTGGGTGACAACATCCAAAAGGGTTAGAGTGGCAAGCCTGGTGCTCAGTCAGGCCTGGGAACAGTGCCTGTTCCCAAGAGCCAGACGGAAAACTCCTTGATCCGTGGGCTTAGGGAGGGGATGGAAGGCCCTGCCTTAGGCGGGGAGTAATTAGCCCCAGCTGAGCACTGCTGCAGACCCTCCCCCACCCGCCATCTCTTATAAAAAAGACTTGGAGGACCGAGTGTCTTCAAGTTCCCAGGAACTTACCCCAAACAAAGCTCAAGGACGGTCATAGGAATGTGAAACGGGCACCTAACAAGGTGAATTCATAAAGTGTAACATCCAATCAAAAATTACAAAGAACCAAAGAAGCAGAAGATAGGACCCTTAATGAAAAGAAAAAAATTCAGTCAAAATTGACCAAGAACTGAAATGGATGATAGACTTAGCAAAAAGTTATTATAACAATATTCCATTGTTAAAAATGTTAAGTGGAGACAAGGAAGATATAAAAAAGACCCAAATAGAACTTCTAGAGGTGAAAACTACAATGTCTGAGGTCAGAAACACACTGAGTAAGATCAATAGCAGAGTAGACCTCACAGAAGAAAAGATTAGTGAACTTGAAGACACAGTGGTAAGAGCTGCCCAAAATAAAACACAGAAAGAAAAGACAGTTTTTTAAAAAGTGAAAAGAGCATGAGCGGAGCCACTTTAACAGGCTCAAGATACATGTAAAGAGCATCCCCAGACGAGGAGGAAATCATAAAAAGTGTTTGAATAATGGCTGATAATTTCCCAAATTGGATGGAAACTCTAAATCACAGATCCAAGAAGTTCCACAAAAAGCAAGCACGAGAAACATGAATAAAATTACACCAAGACCTGTCATAAACAAACTGCTCATAACCAACAGGAAAGATAAAATTTTAAAAGTAACCAGAGAGAAAAGGCAGCTCATGGCCACAGGAACAAAGATAAAGACCGAGCAGATTTCTTGTTGGGAACAGTGCAAATGAGAAGACAGTAGAGCAACATCTTCAAAATACTAAAACCTGTCAACTTACAATTCTATGCCCAGGAAATATCTTTAAAAATTGAAGGAGAAATAAACTCTTTTTCAGACATACAAAACCTAAAAGAATTTATCAGCAGACTTGCACTGCAAAAAATATTAAAGAAAGAAGGAAAGTGATACCAGAGGGAAATATGAGTGTACAACCAAATGAAGAGCACCAGAAATTGTAACTACATAGAGGAATGGGAAAGATTTTTTCTTATTATTTAAATCTCTTTAAAAGATAACTGACCATTTAAACAGAAATGATTTCAGTGCAGTGTGGGGTGTATAACACATAGAAGTAAAAAGTATCACGATGGCAGCACCTGGGGCTGGAGGGAGAAATGGGGACACCCGACACTCTTGTGAATTCTTACACTACACACAAAGTGGGATGATATCGCCAGCAGGTAGATTGTGGTAAATTGAAGATCTTTACTGTCAACCCTAAAGCAGCCACTAAAATAATAATAAAAGACGTATAGCTAATAAGCCAACAAAGGAGATAGGTTGGATAATTTAAAAATATTCAATTGATCCAAAAGAAAGAAAAAATGGAGCAAAGAACAGATGGGCATTTATAAAATAATTAGTAATATAATAGATTTAAACCTAACTATATCAATAAGTACACCAAATGTAAATGCCCTAAATACCTATTAAGAGGCAGAGGCCGTCTGAATGGATAAAGGAGCCAGACTCAACTACATGCAGCCTACACAAAGCACTCCTTAAAGATAAAGACAAACTTGACCCAGCCCTGATGGCCTAATGGTTAAAGTTCAGCCCGCTCCACTCCAGCAGCCCGGGTTTGGTTCCTGGTTGCAGAACCACACCACCCGTCTGTCAGTAGCCATGTTGTGGCGGCAGCTCACATAGAAGAATTAGAAGGACTTACAACTAGAATTTACAGCTATGTACTGGGGCTTTGGGGAGGAAAAAAAACAAGAGAAAGACAAACTATGCTAAAAGTGAAAGCATGGAAAAGATAGACCATGCTAACACCAGTCAGAATAAAGCTTGAGTCTCTCTACTAGCCTTAGACAAAGTTGACTTGAAAGCCGAAAGTACAGATGTAAAGATCATTTCGTATTGATAAAGGAGTCGATTTTTCAAGAGAACATAGAAATCTTAAACGTTTATCCAAATAACCCATAAATAAATATTTATTATACCTAATAAGACAGCTTTAAAATACTTGAAGTAAAAATTGGTACCACCACAAAGAGAAATAGGCAAATCCACAATTACTGCTGAAGATTTCAATACCACTCTCTCAATAATTGATGGAACAAGGAGGCAGAAAATCAGCAAGGATACAGTGGACAGGTGTGTATCAACCGATTCGACCCAGCTGGCCTTTACTGACAACTCTGCCCAGCAACAGAAGAACCATGTTCTTTTCAAGGACAACAGAACACTGACTGAGACAGACCGAATTCTGGGCCATGACACGAGTCTCAATCAATGTAAAAGGTCTCACGTCAGACAGTGTGTTCTCTGCCCACAATGGAAGTAAACTGAAAATCAACATAAAATCAAAATCCCTGGAAAATCCCCCAATACTTGGAAACTAAATAATGCACTTCTGTGTGACCCTGGGTCAAATAAGAAACCAAAAAGGAAACTAGTATTTTGAACTGAGTGAAAATGAAGACATATCAAACTTGTGAGATGCCACTAAAGCAGTAAAATTCATAGCATTGAATGCTGTATTACAAAACAAGGAAAGTTTAAAAATCAGTGATGCGCTTCCTCATTTGGAAATTTGGAAAAGAAGAGCAAACAGAACCCAAACTAAGCAGAGGAAAGGAACCAATGACGTCAGTGACCCTGAGCACTGGTCACTGGGACCAGCAGCATTGACAAGACCCCGGCTGCCCACAGAGCTGGGCCAGCGGGCTCCATGGGTTCTCTGTTCACCTTCATGCCACAGTCCTGCCTGTCCAGCATGCCTTAGAGCAGGGGCCCACGGCACATGTGCCCAAAGCCCTGGGTCTAACTACTGTCCCCTCTGGGGCCTCAGAGCCAAAGCACCGAGCCTGGAGCGGCAGCTTGGCTGTGCCTGTTTCCGAACCATCCTGTATTCACTCTTGTCTCTTCTTGAATGGTATTGGCCTCCCAACCCCTTGTTTTCAAGCATCTCCAAAGCAAAGTTGTTAATCCTGAAAATAAAACAAATATTTACAACTCAGTAATCACAAAAAAACATCCCATAAATATCTGCGGAGCTCCGTCCCACACCTGGGACTGTGCCATGAGCCCTGTCCTTGGGTGGGACGCCAGGTGGATGCTCTTTCTGCACAGGGGTGGCTTTGGCTGGTCTGCCACTCTCCTTGTGCCCACTCAAGGCCCCCCAGCCATGCCTGGTCTCTGCAATCGGACCCCCAACAGCCAGTTCCCCCAGGAGACGGAGCCCCACCCCTGCTGGACACAGGCAATCGGCCCGGTGGCCACCCCTCAACACTCAGCTCTGCCAGACAGGAGGCCCAGGGGGAGCAGGACGGACCTCTCACCTCAGACGCCAGCTCAGGAGGCCAGGTTACCTGCACCCCAAGCAGGGCAGAGCCAGTCACCACTCCACAGATAAAGAGGTGGCTGGGGGCGCAGCACTGAGCTGCCCCAGTCAGGGTTGGGGAAGGCCCAAGCCCCCCAGGATATGAAGAAAAGAGTAGGAGGACATGAGAAGAGAAATTGGGGTTCAAGCCCCAGACCCTCACCCCTCCAGAAAGTGAGGCTGTTTTTCAGTTTGCTGGCGTGTCCAGGGAGGGAGGGAGGCGGGAGGGCTGAGCTGTGGCTGGGCTGCACACAGCCTTCAGTGCCAGGCTCCCGGGGCCTCGTGGCCGAGCAAGGGGTGCGGCGAGGGGCACGCAGAGCAGCTTCTTGAGCATGGGTGGTGAGGTGAGCACTGGGCAGATGTCCCTCAGACCTGGATGAGGTTCCACATCCCTGGATGCCCAGGGCCCACAGAGCTGCCCGTCTCCTGCATCTGTTACACTCCCCACTTCTCTCTGGCCTCACCACAGTGACCACCGTGTATGTGGTGAGCTGGCTGCAGGACTGCTGCCCACCAGCCACCCAAAGCCATGGCCCCCTGGCCTTGCAGACGTCTGACCCAGCTGGGCATCACAGCCCAGGAATCCGCATTTAAGGGGACGACTGCCTGGCAAGTGAGAATTTGTGGTAGTGCTTCCCACTGCTGGAAGGACTGAGTGGCTGTCCAAGGAGCCTTGGGCAGGGGGCAGAACCCTGGGGTTCTGAGAGGGACCGGAGAAAGGCCTCCAGAGAAATGGGGAGCAGTAGAGGGGCAAGGCATGTGCTCGGCATGCCCCAGGCCCTGACCCTGTGCCCAGGCCCCACGTGCACATCCTACCACATCTGTTTATCAGCTCAGCCAGTGCCACACCATGGATCAGGGCAATGAGAGAGACAGAGAGAGAGATTCTCAGACAGATAGACACACAGACAGGTGCACAGAAGCAGCTTCTGGGGCTGGCAAACCAGGAGGGAGTCCCACTCCACCCCTCTGAGCAGCCAGCATCCATCCTCAGGGGACCAAGCCCCTGCCCCAGCCCTGGGGTCCTGAGGCCTGGGCCCAGGGCATTTAAGTCCAGGAGGCACCCAGCTGGTCTCGGAGTGGACAGCAGCAGATGTGCCAGGCCCTCACAAAGACACAGACCACCCGCCACCTGCCCTCTGTCACCGGAGTGGGTCAGCCAGCACCCTGGGCTTGGTTTAGCAGAGTGGAGGCACCTGAAGCACATCCCACCTAAGGGGCTGTGGAGATGGGGCTGGGCAGGCAGAGTGAGGGAGGCCGGGAGGGAGCCTCCAGGACACGCCACGGAGGCCTGGGCTCCCAGGAGGGCTGGTGCCAGAGCAAAGGTCCCAGTGTGCCACAGGCCCTTGCTCCCTCCTACCTCTGACTTGTGGCTAAGCCATAGGGGAGAAGCTGGGAGGAGAGCTGAGCTCCAGAGACAGCGCCAGGTCCACCTCCCCATCGGGCAGTGTATGGAGGAAACAGCACTGACTTCAGAGGCACACAGGGCGGGCCCATTCTGCCTGACCCCCGCCGAGTCGCCTGTGTCTCTGAGCCTCAATTCCCTCTCCCACAAAGAGGGGGTGAGGACAGGTGCCTCGGAGGGTGGGTCGGCTTCCTGTTGCAGCTGTAACAAGTTGCTACGACTGAGTGACTGAAATAGCAGAGGTTTATGTCACACAGTTCTGGCGGTCAGAAGTCCAAGGGGCCTCCCTGGGCTAAAGTCAAGGTTGTCAGCTGCTGGTTTCTGCTGGAGGCTCCAGGGGAAACCCAGTTCCTCGCTCCCAGAGGCTGCCCACAAAAGCCAGCACTGGAGGCTGAGTCCTTCTCTCACTCTTCTTTCCGACTCTCCCTCCTCTTCAAGGACCCTCTGATTTGATTGGGTCCACCTGGAAAGCCAGGATGACCTCCCAATCTCGAGGCCACCTGATTAACAGGCCTAATCCTGCCTTTGCCATAGACCCTGACATCTTCCCAGGGCCTGGGGATTAGGCTGTGGACGTCCTGGGGTTCATTCTGTACTGGACATACTTATATGCACATGCCTCTCTGGATAGGGGGTCGCTCAATACAGACGGGCTTCTCCTCTGATTACCCCCTTCAGGAAGTTTGGTAAAGAGTAAGTATGAAAGTAAACTGGCAGAAAAATGAGAAGGTGAGCAGGAGAAGGAAAGAAGGGAGGAGATGCCATGAAGGGACGGGGGCCACAGGATGAACCTGCATCTGAGCCTCTCGAGTCTTACAGGCCTCGTCTGATGAGAGCAGCTCCTCTCCTGAGCGATGCCAAAGCATCGCCAGGTGGACCTCATGTCTCAGCTGGAGGACCTCATGTCCCACCTGGAGCCCACCCACGGCCCACCTGCCCTGCTTTATCATACCTGCCAGCTGCTGGAGCTCTTGTTAACTGGTCCCTCTCTGTCCAGAGTTATGGGTAAAGTGCCCTCTTGTGTTTGGACAATTTTCCAGTAAGTTGAGAAGGAAAATGTCAAAGACTCCAACATGAATAAATGCCTTTGGGGAGGGGAGCAGCCCTGGCCTTTCAGGATGAATGGGAGGCTGTCTGGGGCCGAAGCTGACAGCAATGATGTAAGAGGATGAGGCATAAATTGGTGGTTTCCAGCTCGGCTTTTCCTTGGAGATTGCACTGTCTGGGAAGTGCAGTCTTTGGAGGAGGCCGGGAGCTGGTGGTCCTGCCCTGGAGTGAGACCCTGGGAGTCAGCTGCCCGCACGAGACAGGCCAGCAATAGTGCCATTGTGCGCAAACTGCTGGTCCCCACTGGCTGCTAGGCAGCAGGGAAAGTCTGCTCAGTTTTTTCCCATCAAAGACTGGACATGTGTCATCAATATCCAAAAGGGGAAAATTACTTTCTTCAGTAACGTGGTGTCACCTTCAATCCCACGTCACCATCTGGCACAGGCTTTACATGACCTCAGCTCTGCAGCATCAAACGCTCCCCTCCACTAAGTTTTAAGAGGAGGGAGAATATTTCTGTTTTGATCCTGTCCAGTTCCAGACTTGGCTGTATAAATCCTACAAAACAAAATCCATTCTCAAAACTCATCCTGTTACACTGACTCCACTGAGGCAGCCCCTGGCACTCATTTCTGAAAGCTGAGAATGTGTTCACTCCCTACGAAGTCAGCACAAAAGGGAGGCCCTGAGACACAGGAAAGAAGAGTGTCTGGCCTTAGCTGCACCTTCTGCCCCTCGCAGCTCAGAACAAGCAGCAGGTCACTGTGGGAAACAATGCCACTCAAGCTGGGGACAGTATCTACCGAAGTGTGGGGTGAGCAGAGCAGTCTTTGGGGTTTTGCCATCATTTCAGGGGCACACCTGGGACGGGGGTGGGGGCATTGGCCTCAGCACCTACCAGCCTCTAGAAGGGCCTGTCGCCAGAGGTTGTGCCTGGTCCCCTGTCCACACAACACACCTGGCTGGCCTGCTCCTGGGCCACTGGGAAGCCAAGTGCCCGCAGGCATCTTCCTCCCTGCTGGTGGTGAAAGACAGAGTCCAGGCTCCCATCACATGTGGGATGTGAGTTTCTGCGCCCAAAGCCACTGTGTTGACAGAAGTGGGTCCCTTCTCACCCACTACTCCTTGCCTTACCTCCCATTTCAGAGCCTCTGCTGGCCAGGCCCAAGTCGGGGCTGGAGATACCACTGTGCTGGAGACCTGTTTGTGCTGAACGTTGGGGTCTGAGTTTTCAAGTCCAATCCTGGGGGCTCCACACCCCCCGCCCCTCCCCCATCCTCCTTCCCTCCTCTGCCCCTCTGCTGGAGCTGGTGCCAGGCAGGGGCCTGGTCAGTGCTGGCCTAGCCTTGCCCTACTGGGAGGGACAAACACCCACTGCTGACACACGCAGGGAAGGGCAAGACTGTCCTGAAGGTCAGCATCCTTGCCTGACCCTGTGACCCCCTCCTTCCCCCAGGCCAGCCAGCCCGCAGTGCAGGCTTCCACTTCATCCACCCCGATGCCACCTTCCGAGCGTCCTGAGTGGACATGGCGCAGGCTGGGGCAGCTGGCTGTCATCTTTGTTAAAATTCTTCTCCAAACACTCCCGAGAGTGACCTGCTGAAGATAAACTACTGGGAGAGAGGCCTTCAAAGGGCGTACTTTAATGATGCAATTATCTTCCGTCAACTCAGAACATCTTTATTACATTAGAAAGGGGCAATCCATCTTGGAATACAGAAAGAGCTGATCCTGCCGCAGACACCAGGCCTGGCCCTGGAGCGGCCTGAGGGCCCCTTTTAGACATGTTTCTAAATTTGCATGGAGAAAAAAAACTTTCTAATTGAATTTCTCTGGCTGAGCTGGACAGTTAAACTGTTCCCAAAAGCTGGATTTCATTAAAGCAAATTTGTTTTTTCAAAAATAAACATATATCGATTTAAGTTGCTATTTCTGTGGTCTAGGATATTAATCGGACATAGAGTCGTTACCCGCAAACCGGTCTCAGGACTCATTCTAATGCTCAGCGCGGTTCTTGCCTTCAGGGAGAGCCGGCACAGCGGCGCCTCGTTTGCAGCTCCCAAGAAGGTTTTTAAACCAGAGATTGGTCCAACCAAGGACGGTCTCTGTCGGGCCTGGCTCCTCCTCCTGCGAGCCCAGGGTGGGGCCCTGTCTCCGCCTCGGTCCGCGGGTGCCTACCGGGAGCAGCCCCTCCGGGCTGGGGTGGGTGGAAAGCCCGCGCCGCCCAACGCCCCTCTCAGCGGGGCTCGTCCCAGGTCCCAGGTCGGAAGTTCCAGGTTCCGGGAGGATTCGGCCGAACAAGTGCGGAGCGGGAGAGGCTCTCGGTGAACCGCACACCCAGAGGCGGACTCCGCGCTCCCGGCCAGGAACGGCCAAGGCGCCCGCCTGTGTCCCAAGCCCCGCGTCGGGGGCGGGAAAGAGGGCGGCCGCCGCTCCCTTCCCCGCGGCCCCGGCTCGCGCCCAGGGACCTCCGACGTGCTCCCGGCTGCGCCTAGGGCCGCGCCGTGTGACACCCGGGCAGTGCGAGGGGCTGCCCCTGCCCGGGAGGGCGCTCGGCCGCTTCAGGTGCCTGAAAAGCCACCCAGGGCCAAGGGCACCACAGGCCGACTTCAAGGCGACGAAAGCGGAGTCGTCAGTCGGGACGCAGAATGCGTCACTTGTGGCCCCCAGGATTCGGAGAGAGTGCCTGAGCCGAGGCAGGCCCGCGCTGAGGGTTCCGGCTCCGGGCTAGGGCGCAGCGGGAAGAGCAGCCGGCAACAGACGGAGGGACGACACTGCGGGGGGCGCTGAGCTCTGGGCGTCGCAGGATCCGCGCGCGGTCAAGGGCCGCTGCTCCGCCTGCGGCTCCGCCAGCCCGCGCCCGCCGTCGGCTCCTCCGGTTGGGGAGGCTGGGGCCAGCTCTGCGCGCTCCCCGGGTGCCCCAGCCGCCTCCTGGGCAGGAGAACACGGGCTGGGCCTGCAGCTCTCGGGGAGCCAGCGGCGTACGCTAGGAGCCCACTTGCGCGCACCGGGAGAGCTGGGGCCGAGGGTTCACGGGTCCCATGCGGCCATCCCGCCCCTCCCTGTCCGTCCCGCCCCCTCGGGGCAGTGAGGCCAATGGACGCCTAGGCCCACGTGGCCGCGGCCGCGACGATTGGACAGCGGTGCATGAAAGAAGCACCGCCTTTTTATAGGACACCACGGGCTAGGGCGCCGCCAAGTCCCGGGCAGTCGTGCCGCGCGCTGTCCCTGCTTCGCGCCTGCTGGGCCCCGGCAGCCACGCGCCCGGCCTGCGCATGGCCCCGGCGTCTCTCAGCATGAACTCCGCTGGGCTCAGGACGTGCGGTAGGGTCCTCGCGGGGTCCGGCTCGCTGCCCTTCAGTGTCGACTCGCTGCTGGAGGCAGAGCGCGGTCTGGGCCGGGAGCCCCCGACGCCCCGGGAGGAGAGGCCGCGGGGCGCCGCGGAGCCCAGGGCCTGGTTCCCGCCGGCCGCCCGCTCGTCCTCCCCACGTAAGTGCCCTGTTGCACGGTCGGGGCCGGGAGAGGAGCCCTCCCGGCCCAGGCACGGAGAACCAGGGCGGGAACGGCGCTGTCCCTCATAACTTCAGAAAGTAGCCACTGACGCGCCCGGCCTGAGTGCAGAGAAACCAGCTCCCTCGAGCCCTCCGGCGCACAAGCCCCGCAGCGGCTCCCGCGTCCCACGCCAACCAGGCTTCCGGCCTGCTCCGGGGCTGAGTCCCCAATCCACGACCCCGCGTCTTCTTGCCTCCGAGCCTCTCTGGCCCAGGCACCCCCTGCCCCCGTCCGTCCCCGCGATGGCTAACTTCTGCTTCGCCGAGTCTGCCTCTGTGCTCACCGCGCAGTTCCTGCGGCCGCCTCCCGCCCAGGCTTCTCGCTTCTCCAAGAGGGCAGAGCCTCCTCTCCCTTGGGGTGCGGGGCCACTGATTTGGGGGGCAGAGCCCGAATCCACAGCGTCCCCTCCCCGCGCAGGCTCCGGGTGCTCTGCCTCTCTCACCCCAGTCGCTTTTGGGTCTCGTCTCCTCTGAGGGCCAAGGTTACGGAGCCGGGACTCGTCTCCGGAACCGGCCTTAGCAGGAATCCGGGAGTGTCGGAAAGGGGCGCGCACCGCCGGCGTCTGAGCGCCTGCTTTGTGCTTCTCTTTCCTCCCAGGCGCCCCCAGCCCTCCGCCGTGCACCCTCCGAAAACACAAGAACAACCGCAAGCCGCGGACGCCCTTCACTACGGCGCAGCTGCTGGCGCTGGAGCGCAAGTTCCGCCAGAAGCAGTACCTGTCCATCGCGGAGCGCGCCGAGTTCTCCAGCAGCCTGAGCCTCAGCGAGACGCAGGTCAAGATCTGGTTTCAGAACCGCCGGGCCAAGGCCAAGCGGCTGCAGGAGGCCGAGCTGGAGAAGCTGAAGCTGGCGGCCAAGCCGCTGCTGCCCTCCTTTGCGCTGCCTTTCCCCCTGGGCGCCCACCTGCCCGGCTCCCCTGCCGTGTTCGGCGGCGCGGCGGGCGCCCTGCCGCAGGTGCCAGGACTCCTCGCCGCGCCCGCCGCCTACGGCGTGTATTACCTGTCCTAGGGAGGTCTGGACGCGCGCGGCGAGCCGGGCTGGGGTCGGCTGCGGACGGAGGGCGCAGGGCCTGCGAGGCGGGGCGGGCGAGCTGCGCCGGTCCGGCCGCGTACTCGTCCACGCGGGGATCTGCTGCTCCAGGTGACCTCCCAGCGGTTCCTGTTCTTTTTGTTGTTAATACAGTGTTACAATGGATCCTTCAAGCCTATTTGTATTTTGCAAATTTTTAGAACTTATGTTCGTACCAAAGTTTCCCGAAATAACGTAGTTTCCTACAGCGTCCTCGAAATGGACCAGAGCTTCCTGTTGTGTACAAAACAACGAGTATTTTGCGGTTTATTCCGACGCCCTTTCCTCCTGTACCACGTCGACTCGAGATGGACTGGAGGACCTCGAGCTCTGGCGAGAAACGGATTCCCCAACAAAGAAATGAAAATAAGAGTTTGGTGCCAGGACTCCTGACGGGAAACTTACTAATTACTTTCACTAACTAGGTTTGTTGCCGTCGAGACCGAATGGAAACTTTCACGCTTATTTCAGGGAATTTTTTCCGTATTTTTTCCTAGAGAGCTTCTGGGAGCCTGAGGCGAAATGCTGTCTCTGCGGGGGGGGGGGGGGGGGGAGAGTGCGTGTGTGAGTGAGAGCCAGTGTGATGCGAGTGTGAGTGTGGGGGGCGTCCGCGGAGGCGCCTGCGGGCGTGGAGAGTGCACTGCGCAGCGCCGTGCGGGCGTACCCACTTGGCTTCCGCGACGACCGAGCGGCAGGGAGACGCGCGGGTCGGCCGGGGGAGCGGAACCCGGAGGAGCCGCGCCCCCGCCGCCGGTGCCCGGGGAGGACCGCAGCAGGACCGGCGGCGCGGGGGTCCGGGTTCGTCCCCCAGGCCTTGCCCTAACTCGGCCAGGATGACCAGGGACCTGCTGGTCGTCCTGCTGCTGCTGCTTTATAACGTGCTGATTAATTTAGGAACCGCCCTGCGGCCGCCGTCACCCAGTGAGGAAAGAGGACGATGGTCTGGGCTCCTCCAGGGACTGGTCTGTGTAGGGCGCCGGGCAGGGCGTGAAAGCCCACAGGGCCCGTTTCCGTGTTGGCTCCTCACCCGGGGTGGGAGCTGAGAACTGCAAGTGGGCTGCAGACACGACCAAGCCTTTCTCTCCCTAGAACAGCGGGCGCTGGCCCGGGTGCTGCCTGCCCTCGCAGGAGGGGAGGCCGGGTTTACTCAACAGCACAGGAAACGACCACCGAAAGGTCCGGAAGTGATATTGTGTTAACTTACCTATCAGTGGCCGTAACTCCCCATATGTTTCCTGAAAAAAGGAAAATTCACGACAGGTTTTAAAGGAAACTAACCCAGTTCTCGAAGTGCAGGCTGCTGAGAGGGGAAGGAGGCCGAGGTGCCCGCTTCCTCTGGTGTGTACCAGTGCATCCTGAAACTGGGCTGCTGGACTCAGAACCCAGTGCCAGGCACAATTTTCAAGGGAACAGATCTGCCCGTGGTCTATGACCATGCCAGAGAAGGCGGGTGGGGGCCGCTGCACAGAGCGGGCTCGAGGAGGGGCTGAGGGGCCTGAGGGCCACCACCTGTGCTCCTGGTACCCCATGCACCTTGCAGAGCTCATCTGCCCTTTTTAAGGTCAGTCAGTACTCTGATCCTCCTCTCAAATCTGAGGTCCCTGAGAGACACCCAGGAAGATCAGGACAAGTGTTACAGCCAGGATAACAGTGTTCACTTTGCAAACAGCTTGAGGTGGCAATGAAAACATGTGCCACCTGCCCAGTGTGTCCCTGGCTGCTGGTCTCCGTCCCAGCAATGGCCTCCCATGGAGCAGGGGTCTGCACGCACAGCCCTGCCACTTCGAACACCCAGCTGTGATCCATGTGGTGCTGGCTGCGCTGCAGTCCTAGAGTGCTGGGCAGAGCCGGGCTGGCAGAGGAACTTCCTGATGTGTCCACAACCATTTGTGACCCAAGACACCGACCTGGGGAGGCTCCCCGCCCAGCTCTCCCCACTGAGCCGGTCTGCCTTCCAGACCACCGAGGGTAAGCAAGGCGCCGTGGGGGCCGAGAGCACGTGAGAGCCCACCAGATGGTGCCCTTGTTGCTGGGCAAGGCTGAAGCAAACTTGTCAAGACCAAGACTTTTCTGCTGTTCTTCTCGGGCACAAGAGAGAGAAGGGTACTGGCTGTCAGCCTTCTCACAGAGGGCTCGGGTCCCTGAATGGCCCGCAGGCCGCCTCCTTCGGCCAGTGTCTCTGAATGGGAGGTCTCCAAGGCCCTGAGGCTGCCCAGAGCTGGCCGGAGCCAACGTGGAAGCATTTGTCCCTGCACGGAAGCCTGGGGCCTCTGCTGCCCTTTGTCTTAGGACAGACACCCCGGACCCCGGAATTCTGGCACTCCATCCATGACCTTTCATCTGCTTCATGCCCAGCTGCTGCTGGTGGATTCAGAGACCCCACCTCTAGCCTTGGGAGACGCCCTGGACAGGGAGTCAGGAGAGCAGCTCAGAGCAAACTATGCCTCTTTGGGGTTGGGGAGGCCACTTGGTCTGGGGACAAGGAGTGGGCTGAGTTGTGTAATGGCGTGGACTTTGGGTTCCTGGTAGGGCCAAAGTGGAGAGGGTGTGACTGTGGAGGACCCCAGACACCCACCCACCAGGCCTGGGTGTCTTGTTGGTCTCATTAAATGAGTGACATAACAAATAGGCTTGGCTGGTCTGGGTCACCAGAATCCCACCCAAGCCCTGGGAGACCACCCTGAGGCTCCTACGTCAGTGCTCATTCATTCTGGTTCCTGGGCGAGGATGAGGCTTGGCCCCCGGTGTCCCTTTCCGGCACACGGTCAGTTCTCAGAGCCACTGCTCCCCCCGCCAGGTGCAGATGCCCCCCCCCCCCCCACAACAGCCTTGCCTATTCTGTGCCTGGAGGTGCTGCTATTGGCCCAGCCCAGGCATGGACCCCAAACACAGGTCCTGTGCCCGTGGACCACTCAGGGTTGGGCCAGGTCAGTCCTGTTTCAGTATTTCTAGCAGAGGGACTCTTGCAATCTAACCTAGATCTTGAAGGATCATGAAGAAGCGGTTGTCTGGAGGGCAGAGGCCTCCTCTGGGACTTCTAAAAGTGCGGCACTGGGTGCTCCTTAAGCTAGATGGTATGATTGTGGCACTGCCGTCTCCACCAGGACATGCGATTTTACATGTGCTTTTGTACACATGAAATATTTCATAAGAAGAAAGCACTCTTTGGGCAGACTTCATGCCAGGAGGCTGTAAAGGTAAAACGATTAGCATGTAGAGAATAACATCATTCTGCATTGCCTGAAATGCTATGCAGCGTGCTTCAACTGACACAGTCCGGTGCCGGGCACGGGGCACGGGCGCCCTTCCCTGTCTGTGCGTGCCCTCAGGGAGTGTCTCTGAACAAATGGGTCACTGTGCTTTCCTGGCATGATAATACAGAATGCTCTCCAGATGGCCTGCAGTTCTGGTGCTTTCATTTTGACTTTTAAAAAATTGCTGTCTTGTTTACCTAAATATACACAGTTTTTGCTATTTCTAATATTCTGCATTGTATGCTGTACGTCCATCCATTTGACCATTAAGAAAGATAATCACGTAGCGAATTACACTGACCTGGCCAGTGATGGTGAGATGAGAGACTGCAGAAGCAGTAAATGTGGAAAGGAAGTGCCTTAGCATGTATGAAGCATGTGTTCTTAAAAACCACACCACATAGCTACATTATTCCTTTAAACGTTCCAGTCGTGTTATTTTTTTCCAGGTTGTACTTTGAAAATTTGTAGAAGGAGGAACTGTATACTCAGCCCTGCCCTCAGTGAATCCCCGTTTTTATGCCTTGGGGTGGTGAAGGCTGCACCCAGAGGCAGGGCCCCCGGACCCTGCAGGAGGCTGGGGAGGCCTCAGGCAGAGAGAATTACATTCTTACCTTGTTTAAGCAATTGTTTGGGCTTTCTGTTAAATGGAGCCAAAAGGAAACCCAGGGGCACACCCCCCTTCTCTCTTTTTCTTGTCTTCCTGTGCTGGCCAGAGCCTCCAGTGTGAGTGTGGATAGAAGTTGCCAGAAGGGGCAAAGGAAGCACTTTTTTTTTTTAAGGTAGGCACCTGAGCTAACATCTGTTGCCAGTCTTCTTTTTCTTTTTCTTGTTCTTCTTCTCCTCCCCAAAGTCCCCAGTACATAGTTGTATATTCTAGTTGGAGTGCCTCTGGTTGTGCATGTGGGACACCGCCTCCGCATGGCCTGGCGAGTGGTGCCATGTCTGCGCCCAGGATCTGGGCCAGCAAAACCCTGGGCCACTGAAGCAGAGCGCACGAACTTAACCACTCGGCCACGGATCCAGCCCTAAAGGAAATACTTTGAAAGTTTCCCCGTAAGCATGATGTATGCGGTAGGTGTTTCAAAATACCTTTTCCGGAAACTAAGCTTCCCTTCTGCAGCTGGTTAACACCAAGTGTCATCATCAATGAATGTTGTATTTTACCAAATGCTTTTTCTGCATATATTGAGATGATCAAATGATTTTTCCCTTCCATCTGTTAATGTGGTAAATTATAATAATAGATTTTCTCACATCAAGCCAATTGTGAATTCCTAGCATAAACCCTGTGGTGGTGGTGGGGATGGATCTTTTGACACATAAAAGCAAAAAAAAAAAAGTGTAAAGATAACAAATGATGGATTGACTACACAACTGTTTAAAACTTCGGTACAACAGGGCATAATAACGTTGTCAGCAGCAAATCAGTGGAAACATGACATCCTCGGTTTGGTGAAAGAATGAAGGACTGGCAGCAGTCACAGGCGATGTACTGAGCAGAGAGAGGTGGCGTGGAGTGTCCTGACTCGACAGCGCATCCGCAAAGAGCTACCCAAGGGTGGCCCACAAGTGCATGCCAGCGCAGAGCATGGCTGCCGTGCGCCCGGACCTCTCGGAGAGGGGACGGTTCAGTTTGCTGGTGAAAGCTTGCCTGTTTTCTAATGCTGTCGAAAGCGTCTGGGGACCCATTCCCCACCTTCTTGGCCACCGTGGTCTAGTTGGACCACTTTGCAGGGAGGTCCCATCCCTCCAGGTGCAGGGCCTGCTCCCTCCTACCTGCCCGGGCCTCAGTTTGCTCTCCCACTGCCAGTTCTCACCGTGCCCCGCCTAGGGCAGCTGATGGCCCAGAGAGACAGAACTCTGTTTGCGTCTGCTCCTTCCAGGCAGCCTGGCAACAAGCTTGGTTGAGAGTGAGCTGCTTGGGAGCCATGTGCTCACAGATGGCTGCCTAGGGTTGCCCTGTTTTGTCACAAATGGGGAGGGGGCTGCCCTAGGAACCCGAAGATGCTTCCTTCATCCCAGAGCTCTGGCTCCTGAAGGGTTCCTGCTGCATCTGCCTCAGCCTGCTTTTCTTCCTTTTTACTTTTATTATGGAAAATGCCAAACACTCACACACACACACACACACACACACACACACACATGGAATGAGGACCTTCATGTCCCCACCTTGCAGTTTCAGCAGTCATTGACTCAGGATCCATCTGGCTTCATCTAAACCTCAAACAACCCTCTCTCCTGGATTATTCTGAAGCAAATCTCAGACATTGTATTATTTCCTTTCACAAATATTTCAGGATGTATTTTGTTAAAGATTATTTTAGAAAACATAACCACACCGTGATCATCACAGAATATTAATAATAATCATCAAACACCCAGCAGCATTCAAGCTTCCCAGAGTGTGTCATGATTTTTTGGTTGGTTTGTCCTTTTAAACAGCTTTATTGAGAGATAACTCGCATACCATACAACTCACCCCTTTAAAGTGTATAGCTCAATGCTTTTAAGTATATTCACAGATATGCAGAATCATCACCACAGTCAGTGTTAGCAGTTTCCTCACCTCAGAAAGAAACTCTGTGTCCTTTAGCCATCATCCCACGTCCTCATGACCCCCCCTCCCTAAGCAACCATTAACCCACTTTCTGTCTCTATAGATTTCCGTGTTCTGAACATTTCTAGAAACGGAACATATAATATGGGCTTTTTTGTGTGTGTCTGGCTTCGTTCACTTGGCGTGATGTCCTCAAGGTTCATCCACGCTGTAGCACGTGTCGGTGTTTCATTCCTTTGTATGGCTGAAGACTATTTCATTATATGGATAGAACTCATTTTGTTTATCCATTTGTCAGTTGAGGGACATTTGGGTTGTTTCTATCTTTTGGCTATTATGAATAATGCTGCTATAAACATTCGTGTACAAGTTTTTGTGGGGAATGTATGTTTTCATTTCTCTTGGGTATTTACCACTAGAGGAGTAGAATTGCTCCTGGTCACTCTATGCTTTTAAGGACTGCAAGACTGTTTTCCACAGTGGCTACACCATTTTACGTTCCCACCAGCAGTGAAGAAGGGTTCCGATTTCTCCACATCCTCTCCAATACCTGTTATTACCTGACTTTTTGATTCCAGCTCACCTAGTGGGTGTGAAGTCTCATGGTTTTACTTTGTATTTCCCTGATGACTAGTGATGTTGACCATCTTCTCATGTGCTTGTTGGCTATCATTTATGCATCTTCTTCAGGAAACATCTGTTTAAGTCCTTTCCCCATTTTTAAATTGAGTTGTCTTTTGAGTTGAGTTGTAGGAGTTCTTTATACATTCTGGATATTAAATCCTGATCAGATATATGATTTGCCAATGTTTTCTTCCATTATGTGGGTTATCCTTCCACTTTCTTGACGGTGTCTTTTAAAGCCCAAAAGATTTTAGTTTTGGTGAAGTCTAATGTATCTATTCTTTCTTTTGTTGCTTGTGCTTTTGGTGTCACATCTAAGAATCCTTTGCCAAATCCAAGGCCATGAAGATTTCTGTATATTTTCTCCTAAGTGTTTTATAGTTTTCTCTCTTACATTTAGGTCTTTGATCCATTTTGAGTTAATTTTTGTATATGGCATGAAGTAAGGATCTAACTTCCTTCTTTTGCGTGTGGTTGACGGGTTATCAGCACCATTTGTTGAAAAGACTGTTCTTTCCTCGTTGGATGGTCTTGGCACCCTGTCAAATATCAGTTGACCATAGGTGTATGGGTTTATTTCTGGACCCTCAATTCTATTCCATTGGTTTTTATGTCTGTCCTTCTGCCAGTACGACACTGTCTTGATTACTGTTGCTTTTTAGTAAGTTTTGAAACCAGGAAATGTGAGTCTTCTTATGTTGCTCTTTTTCAAGATTGTGTTCGCTATTCTGGGTCCCTTGCAATTCGTATGAATTTTACAATCAGCTTGTCAATTTCTACAAAGAAGTCCATTAGGATTCTGATAGAGATTGCATTGAATCTGTGGATTAGGGAATATTGCCATTTTAACAATGTTAGGTCTTCCAATCATAAGCATAAGATTGTTTTCCAGTTATTCAGATCTTTAATTTCTGTGAACAATGTTTTATAGCTTTCAGGGGATAAGTTTTGCATTTTTTTGTTGAATTTATTCCTAAGTATATTCTTAGGAATTATTATTCTTTTTGATGCTATTGCAAATGGGATTTTCTTAACTCCATTTTTAGATTGTTCATTGCAAATGTATAGAGGTGTAATTTTATATTTTGATCTTTTATCCTACAACCTTGCTGAGCTCATTTATTCAAATAATTTTTCAGTCTGTTCCCTAGAATTTTCTATATACAAGATTACGTCATCTGTGAATAGAAATAATTTTACTTCTTCCTTTCCAATCTGAATGTGTTTTTCTCTTTCTTGCCTAATCGCCCTGTCTAGAATCTCCAGTACAATGCTGGATAGAAGTGGCAAAAACAGATATTCCTGAAGGCGTCCAGTCTTTCACCATTAAGTATGATGTGAATTGTGGGGTTTTCATAGATGCACTTTATCAAATTAAGGATGTTCCCTTCTATCCCTAGTTCATTAAGTGTTCTTTTGTGGTTTTTTTTTTTTATCATAAAAGGGTATTGGATTTTGTCAAATGATTTTTCTGCATCAATTGAGATGATCTTGTGTGGGTTCTTAAAAATTCTATTGATATGATGTATCACACGAATTGCTTTTCTGATGTTAAACCAACATAGCATTCCTGGGATAAATCCCACTTGGTCATGGTGTATAATTATTATTTTATTTTATTTTATTTTTTGAGGAAGATTAGCCCTGAGCTAACATCTGCTGCCAATCCTCCTCTTTTTGCTGAGGAAGACTGGCCCTGAGCTAACATCCGTGCCCATCTTCCTCCACTTTATACGTGGGACGCCTGCCACAGCATGGCTTGCCAAGCGGTGCCATGTCCACACCCGGGATCTGAACTGACAAACGCCAGGCCGCTGAAGCAGAACGTCTGCACTTAACTGCTGTGCCACCGGGCTGACCCCCATGGTGTATAATTCTTTTTATATGTTGCTGGATTTGGTTTGCTAATGTTCATTGAGAATTTTTGCATCCATATTCACAAGACATATTGGATTATGCTTTTCTTTTCTTATGATGTCTTTGCCTGGTTTTGGTAACTCAGTACTGTCCTAGACTTATAAAAGGAGTTGGGAAGTGTTCCCTTCTCTTCTATTTTTCGCAAGAGTTTTTGAAAAATTGGTGTTAATTTTTCTTTAAATATTTGGTAGAACTGGTGAAACCATCTGGTCCTAAACTTTCCTTTATGGGTAGGTTTCTGTTATTGTTGTTGTTTTGCTACTTTAATCTCTTCGCCTGTGAGAGGTCTATTCAGATTGTCTATTTCTTCTTGAGTCATCTTTAGTATTCTGTGTCTTTCTAGGAATGTGCCCATTTCATCTAAGTTATCTAATTTGTTGGCATACAGCTGTTCATAATGTTCCTTTATAGTCCTTCCTATTTCTGTAAGGCAGGTAGTAAAGTTCCCACTTTCATTCTGATTGCTGGATATAGGATTCTTGACAGCTTTTCCCTTGAGCACTTTGAATATCTTATCCTACTACTTGCTGGCCTTCATTATTTCTCTCTCTCTCTTTTTGTGAGAAAGATTGGCCCTGAGCTAACATCTGTGCCAATCTTCCTCTATTTTATGTGAGATGCTGCCACAGCGTGGCTTGACGAGCAGTGCTAGGTCCACTCCCGGGATCTGAACCTGCAAACCCCAGGCCACCAAAGCGGAGCACGTGAACTTAACCACTATGCCACTGGGCCAGCCCTGTGGCCTCCATGATTTCTGATGGGAAGTCAGCTATTAGTTTTATTGGGGTTCCCTTATGAGTAATGAATCATTTTGCTCTTGTTGCTTTCAAGATTTTTTCCCTTATCTTTGACTTTCAGCATTCTTATGATGATGTGTCTGGATGCTCTTTGCATTTATCCTACTTGGAATTCATTGAGATTCCTAGATGTGTAGCTTGTTTTTCAATAAATTTGGGAAGTTTTCAGCCATTATTTCTTCAATTTTTTTCTTTTCTTTTTTTTGTTGCTTCTTTCCCTGTCTTCCCTTCTGGTATTCCCATTACATGTATATTGACTTTCTTAGTGGTGTTCCAAATTTCCCTGAGACCCTCTTCATGTGTCTTATTTTTCTTTGTCTATTCTTTGACTTCCATAATCTCAGTCAATCTTCAAGTTCATTTATTCTTTATTCTGCTATTTCAGCTCTACTGTTGAGCCCCTCTGGTGAGTTTTTAAAAATTCTTCAGTTGTTATACTTTTCAACTCTAGAATTTCCATTTGGTTCTTTTTAAATAATTTCTGTCTCTTTATTGATAGTCTCTATTTGATGAGACACTGTCTTTGTCCTGCAATTCTTTAATCATAGTTTCCTTTAGTTCTGTGAACATGTTTATAATGGCTACTTTGAAGTCTTTTGTGATAAATTCAATATCCTGTCATGCTCACATGCAGTTTCTGTTGCTTGATTTTCAGGCATATGAATTATACATTCTTGTTTCTTTGCATGCCTCATAATTTTTTGTTGGAAATTGGACATTACAGATAACATATTGTAGCAACTCTGGATACTGGTCCCCCTCCTCTGGGGCTTATTATTGTTATTTGTTTAGTGTTGGGCTGGATTATTTTAGTGAAGACTATCCCTTTATACCTCCCCACCCCCACAGTGTTAAGCCTCTGATGTTGCTCCTGAGGGAGATGCAGCTTCAGGTGTGCCCACAGTCATCCTGGAATGACAGTGCTTTCATAGGACTCTTGTGATGAGAAAACAGCTATTCTGAGTTGCTACCTTGGCATTTCACAGTATGACAACCCTGGCCACGCTGAGTCTACACATTTAGAGAAAGACCTGAGCTTAGGTTCCCTGCTTCAAGTTCCCCTTTGCTTCTCCCAGGTCATCTTTTAAAATGACCACTCAGAGTTGAGCCTTCCAAAAGTTAGTGATCTCCACCTCAACCACCTTATAAGTAACAGGTGCTTGCTACCCTGTTCTCTATCTCCTGCTCACTGGTGACCTGGGATAGAGAACTGCCCTTCTCTGGCTCATTCCCCCCACCCCCTGCCCCCTCCCCAGCTTCTGGGATCTGTAAGTAATAAATCTTGTGACTCTACTTCCTTTGTGTGAGTGTATTGAAAATACACCTTCAATCAAAATGCCCCCAGGGTTTTCACTTCCTCAAAGTGGTAGTTCAGATGCTAGGGAGCTACCTGCCGACCCCTCTGTGAGTGGCTTGTGCCTCCTCATTCATCAGGTCATAATCTACATATTCTTAATTCAATGCACCGGCTACAGCCCCCAAAACAATTCTTCCTCTCTTTCCCTGACCACACCCAGCTGTTAAACTGCACTAATTGCCAGCTGACTGCTCCATTGTTTTCAACAATGCCCTGGGCATACATTCTTCTACAGACTAATCCAATCAAGTTCTGGCTCCTTTGAAAGTGTTCTGCGGTCAGTGTTTGATACAGGTATACCTTGTTTTATTGTGCTTTGCAGATACTGCGTTTTTACAAGATCCTCCACCACCAAAAAGATTACAATGCTTGGAAGGCTCAGATGATGGTTAGCATTTTTTAGCAATAAAGTATTTTTAAATTAAGGTATGTAATTCTTTTTTTTTTTAGACATAATGTTATTGCACACTTAATAGACTACCCTATACTGTAAACATAACTTTTATAAGCACTGGGAAACCAAACAATTCACAATAAAGTGACTCACTTTATTGTGATATTTGCATTATTGTGGTGGTTTAGAACCAAACTTGCAGTGTCTCTGAGATGTGCCTGTATTTGTTTTGACCCCAAGAGGGATCCTCCCAGTTCTTCTTTCCCTGGTTCCCTCTTGTGAACCAGCCTCCAGTATAGCCTGTCTCTTGGCCACCTTTCACCACCTCTTCACGTTCTTGAGAATGCCCTTGGGCTTGAACTTCTCCACTGTCTATTGCAAATGAAGTCAGTTCCTTTGGGAAGAAATTAGGAGCAATCTGTTTTTCTGACTTGCTTTCCCTCCAGGCAAAATCTCTGAGCCAGGGCTCTGGAGCTGGGGTGAGGACAAGGGCAAACTTCTCCGTGAGTGACACCTGTGCTCTCGGAGCTCAGTGGGAGGGCATCAGCCTGATGTCCTCTCTGCTTACCTCTTCTTGCATGGAACACTGCCTCACAGCAGGGCAATGGTGATCAGGGCCCCAGTATGTGGGGCGGTGCCTCCCCCAGGGTAGAGCCTCTGCTCCGTGGGTGGGGGCTGGGCAGAAGAGAGCCCTTCCTCTCAACCAGACTTACTTGGACTCAGCCTCAGCAACAGGCACTGGGGGCACTGCTCCTTTGGAAGGAGGCCCTCCAACTGGGAGCCGAGGGGAGTGCTCTTAGCTGCGGCAGTCTGGAGTGGAGTCTCTGCCTCACTGAGCTGGGAGAGAGGAGGGATGGGGTGGTCTTGGCTCAGATACCACAGGCTCTTTCCTTTCTTGCTGAATTTTCATAGATTTCTTGGATAGATGTTTCTTCTTTGCCTGTTTGCCCTTAGAACCATTCTCAGAAGCTTTAATTACAGTAGTCCTTCTTTATCTGCAGATTCACTTTATTTGGTTTCAGTTACCCATGGCCAACGATAGTCTGAAAATATTAAATGGAAAATTCCAGAAATAAACAACTCATAAGTTTTAAATTGTGTACCATTCTGAGTAGCATGATGAAATCTCGCACCACCTTCCGCTCCATCCCGCCCAGGTCATACATCATCTCTTTGTTGGATCCTCAGACATCAACATCATCTGCTCCTGACACCCAACATTGGCACTGTCACGGCTCAATGATCCTCCTTCTCCATGGAGCTTATGATCCTCGGTCAGAAGGTCAATAGTAGCCTAGTGCTACTTCACAATGCCTACATCATTCATCTCATCATGTAGGCATTGTATCATCTCACGTCGTCACAAGAAGGGTGAGTAAAGTAAAATAACATAGAGAGAGACCACATTCACCTAACTTTTATAACAGTATATTGTTATAATTATTCCCTTTTATTATTAATTATTGTTGTTAATCTCTTACTGTGCCTAATATATAAACTAAATTTTATCATAGGTACATGTGTATAAGAAAAAACATACTCTAGATAGGGGCTGGTGCTAAGCACGGTTTCAGGCAGCCACTGGGGGTCTTGGAATGTATTTCCTGTGGATAAGTGGGGACTACTGTATTGTTGTGGTTTTTTGTTTTAATTTTTATTGTTTTTCCTAATTTTTACCAGTTTCACTAAGAATGGGTCAGTGGAGTGCCTCACATTGTCATCCTGGAGGTTGATCCTCAAGTAGTCTTGTTTTGTTTTTGTTAATTTTTTTTTCAGTTTGAGCATCTGATTCTGCATCCCAATAAGGTCCCCACACCGCCGCTGGCTGACGTGTGTTGTAGGTTTCGTGTCTGTAGGTTTTCCTTCTCTGTTCTTTATTAAAGAAACCAGGTTGTTTTACCTGTAGTTTTCCACAACCTGGATTTTTCTGCCTGCATCCCTGGGTGTCATTTAATGTGTTCTCTCATCTGGAAGCTTGACCAGTGCCTCTGACACCTCCGTGCCACCTCACATCTCCTCAGTCCATCTGTGAACTCATTTTTGCTGCAGCAACAAGCTGCTCAGGGGCAACCCAACAGCATCTCCCATCGGTCACTCCAAAGCTCTCTTTCTACTCTACGGCTTCTCTGCCAGGTGTGGGGTGCTGGACCATTCTGACCATTCCTGCCCACAAAGCTAGAAGTGTGAGGGAGTTAATATTCCATGGGGCAACCAGTAGATGAATCCTCTCTTCTCTGTGTCTTGGGTGGACACTTCTGAGGCACATCCTACAAGGTTCCTCACGGGTCTCCAATGGGTCAGAGCCTCAATTGCCCACAATGAGCACTACTCCAATAACCTCCCTGGTGGGTGGGCTTTCCCTCCTTCCTTGTTTCACCCTCTCCAGCCCCTCACTCCTGCTCCTTAGGATCATTTCTAATATAAACCACCTTCATGCAGCCCTCGTCTCAGGCTCTGCATTTGGAGGGAAGAGGCTAAGACAATCAGATTGTGCCTTAATGTCTTGGCAAGACTACTAATAGGAGCATGGTGAACTTCCATCAGGAAAAATCCAATGTCTGGTCCACTCTCTCTTTGCGATGTTAGCCATCACTGACATCGACAGCTTAGTCACCCTTAGGTATAGTTCTTGCAGGAAAGGTAGGACATATTCTTAATTTTTGTTAATTTACCAGCTTTCAAAATGACATTAGTTCCTGATATCCTCCCAAAGGGAGTCACTGAGGTTTTTGTCTTTAAAGAATGATTATGAGATCATGGATTTAAACATGCCTGATGGGTTTCACGCAATGGTGGCTAGTACTCTTGATGATGCTCACGCTGTCCTATCTTTGGTCGGTGGGTCTTCATCTAAGTTGGCTCCCGAGTCCAACTTTAGTGTTCCTCAATAACCTCCTTGATTTCTAAAAACGAATCCAGGCTTTTCAGTAGAGCTACTGATTTAACAAATATGGAATATATTTTACAAGGTTATAGCAATACTTCTAATTTGGATTCAGACTACAGGGTTTTTATTACCTTCATTGATCTTAAATCTGTATCTTCTTTTTCCCATGCCAAAAAATTTCAGTTCTTGACTCTCCTTGGGTCATTTGGGACTTGGGACATTTGAGTTGTTTTCAGTCTTTAGTTGTTAAAAGTTTTATTGAATAAATTGCCTTTTGAGTGGATCTTTTGAATTTTTGCCAATGTGTCTTCAGGATACATCCCTTGAAGTAAGATGGCTGGGTCAAAGGGTAAATACAGAAGTAATTTTGTTAGCTATTGCTAATTTCTCCTTCTTTGGGGGTGGTGGCCTTCAGCATCCCCACTGACGATGTATGAGATGCCTGTCTGCCCACAGACTGAACAATAGCACGCCATCCACCTCTGAAGTTTTGTCAGTTGGATGTGTAAGAAAGGGTCTCTCAGTGTGTTTTTATTTCTATTTTTCTAGCTATGAGTGAAATGAGGGGTCTGTTTCTATCCCTCGGATGTTTCACTTTGGCTAAGGGCTGTGTAAAGGCAACACAGGAAGGGTATTTGTGGAAAAACTGAATTGAGAGTAAAAACTCATACCTAATAATTTATTTTAAATGGTTCTAGATTGATAGCACCCCCACTCACATGACAGAAACAAATACTAATTTTTTCTAGAAGAACTCAGATGTGTCAGAGAAATTCCAGAGGTAAAGTTCAAAAGAATACAAACTCACAGCCAAAAATCACAAAATTCACCAGCAAACACGGCACCATGAGTGAGTCAGCAGAAAAAATGGACAGAAGAATCAGAGCCGCAGTCTTCAGATATTGATATCATCAATCAGAGAACATAAAACAAGTCTAATATGTTTACAAAATAAAAGAATGGATTGAAAATGTGATGAACAAAGCTATAGAAATCCAGCAAATTATAAAAACAATGTAGAACTTATAGAATTGAAAACCGTAACTAACTACTGAAATGAAAAACTGGACGAGTTTAACAGCATATTTGATACAGCTGGTAAGAAAACTAGTGAACTGCAAAGTAGATCCGAAGAAATTATCCAGAATGTAGCAAAGCCAGATAAGGAACAGAAAATATGAAAGCCTTAAGAAACATGGAAGAAAGGGCGAGGATGCCTAACATACATTTAATTGTAACAGACAATGGCCCAGAGGTAACATTTGAAGAGACAAAACCTGAGGTTCAAAAAACCCAGTGAGTGAAGAGCAAGCAGGGTGGGTGGTCTCTTCACCTGACAGCTCTGAGCGCACCACAGGACACCGTCAGAGAAACGACAAGCTGTCTTCTTTTTTTTTTTTTTTAAAGATTTTATTTTTCCTTTTTCTCCCCAAAGCCTCCCGGTACACAGCTGTATATTTTTAGTTGTGGGTTCTTCTAGTTGTGGCCACCTCAACATGGCCTAATGAGCAGTGCCATGTCCACGCCCAGGATCCAAACCGGTGAAACCCTGGGCTGCACGAACTTAACCACTTGGCCACGGGGCCGGCCCAAACAAGGTGTCTTCTGAAGAACAGCCATCAGGCTGACACCTGGCTTCTCAGCTGCAACAAGGACAGCTGGAAGGCAGTGGAACAATGTGTCCAACATGCTTAGGGAAAAACTGCCAATCGAGTACTGCATTCCTAGCAAAAAGAGCTTTCAAGAACAAGAACATAGAGACTTTTTCAGCAAACAGAATTGAGAACGTTTGTTACTACTGGCTCTTACTGAAGGAAATGCTGAAGGTCCCGACCAGCAGAAGGAAAGCGTTCCCATTTAAAGAGTCCGAGAGGCAAGAGGAAACGCCCAGCAGAGGCAGTGCTCACGGTGGGTGGACTGACCGCCTGACCACGAGGAACCACAGCAACGATGTCTTGTGGGATCACAAACAGAATCCTGGCTACCAGGCACAACTCTACCAGTGCGCACGGTGTAGAGGGGCTGGAGCATCAACTGTCCTTGTACTCTTTAGGGAAAGGGAAGAGACACTGATTAATCTTACACTTGAACCAGCTAAGTATTTATACTAAAACTGGGGGGTAACTACTAAAATACTAAGTACAGTGTGCCTAACTTTCCAAATAACAGCATGAGAAAAGCAGCTCACTCCATGCAAAACAGGGCACAAAAAGGGAGAAAAGGCAGCTGGGGAAGGAGACACAAGGAGCAGGTGGAAACATTTCACACCGCAGATTTTGGACAGTGCATTGCAGCGGCACTCACGGGTCTGGATGGGACCCTGAGGAGCTCGGCCCAAGCTGACGGGACAGGGTGTTTCGTGCTGTGGAAGCAAACACGACATTCTGACAGCTCCTCAGGTGACCGAGCACTTCACCTACCAGTTAGAAAAAACAGGCTCACCCAACAGGTTCTGGTCCCCCAGATAACAAAATGCTCTTTCACGTAAACCTAAGCATGGGAATCACATTTCCCACCACAGACAGACTGATGCAAACTTGGTGACCTTACACGCTGCTGGTATCCGGCAGCCGGTGCTGAGGTCGGACTCCCAGAGCACCTCCTTCTCTTGTAAACGCTCCCAGCTCTGAGTCTTCCTCCGACACCGCGACCCAAAACCAGGCAAGTTCTTGCAGCAGAAATAGAAGCGTCTCCTCAGAATTATTGATGCAGGTGGTCTTTTTTTTTTGCATCAATAATATTCCTTACACTGAAGTTTCATATTCCGTTTTTTAGAAGAAAAACCAAGGCAGATTCAACAAGTAGCTTTCTAGGTAGGGGCGAAGCTAGGATTGGAGCCCAGGACTGGCAGTCCCCAAAGACTATGAAACACATGCCTGTGTGCTGGCTAACGCTGTGGGCAAGTGAATCTCAGATGTGCTGTTACGAAAAAGGCCCACGTGTTCGTGTGGAAGGGTGGGGTTACAGAGAGGACGCACAGGAGTTAGGGAAGGGGCGAGGTCCCCGAGGGGAGACGAGCAGAAAGAAGAGCATCTTTGCATGTTAGTGTTTTTCTCTGTTATGTTTTTCAAGAACCAAAGTGGGACCCTGGGCAGCCCTGCCATAGCCCCTCAGCCAAGGCTGGTCACCGCCCACCCAGAAGTGTACATCAGGTCTCTCATCGATACACTAGGCCTGTACTTCAGGTTTTACTCTTTTCCTTGCACACCAGGTCACCTGCTTTCAGGGTTTTTAGTGCATGGAGCTGCTGGCGTGATGCGACGCTCTCCTGGAGACCCCATCTGCTCCAGGTCTCCCGAAAGCTTTGGGTGTGACTCAGCAGGAGCTGGGCCAGCAGCCTCCGGGCCAGAGTCACAGACCACCACCAGCTGCCTCCAGCCAAATCTAGAGCCCAGAGCAAGAGCAGGCCGGAGGTGAGACGGGGAGGCGGAGGCCCACCCTGCTGCTGCTGGCTGAGCCCTCAGGCTGGCACAGCTGGCATGCCAGCACCCCAGGTGCTGCTGGAGGGGATGTGGCCTCTGGGAGAGACTCTGCCAGGCCAAGCCCTGATTTTATCAAAACAGAGCTGATCCAGCTGTTTCTGTCGACTCGCTGCCTCTGGTGGCGTGCATCTATGCCCCACACACCCGCCCACCCGCCGCAGCTGCTCTGCCCTGCTGTAGCTCCGCACCTCTGCTGGGTGCCCTCTCTAGCCACGTTATCGTCGTCGACCGCCGATGAGAACTGCATGACTCTCATCAGTTCCACCCGGAAGACACCAGCCAGACACTTGGGTTCTGGTGCAGCCCCTCCCTCGCTGCAATGCCCATCCCTCTGCCCATCACTGTCCTTCATCACCGTTCCTCCTCCGGGATGCCGCCCGGCTGGCACTCCTCTTTCCCAGTGCCGACTGCCCTGCCCCGGGCTCCTGGGAATCCTTTCTAGTTTCCATGTCCCCCCAGTCAGGTCTGCTTCCTGACCGGGCATCTCTCACAGAGTCGTGAACTACTGAGGACTCAGACAAGCAAGACATCCTGCCCGGTCACCCCCCGAGGCTCTAAGATTTCATAAATCTTTCTGAAAACCAAACACTAAAAACAGAGCACTCACGGGTGATTACTGCTCATTTCCCCGTCTGATTCAACAATATGGGAAGGACGACTAAGCCCACTGATGAAGAACATTTACTTTTTGTGCTTAAAAAGGACACTCTGGGGATGGCCCCTGCAGAAGGAGGTGGGCCCGTCTCCAAGTCATCAGAGCATCCGCCAGGATCATTTCTGGAATCTGTGGGTCTCTCACTCCTTCTGATAACGGCTACTGATGTCATTCAGTCATTTGCCAAGGAACCCAGACATCGAGGGCAGCAGAGGCCTGGGTCCTAGGGGCCACAGCAGAAGGCCAGAGAAAAAGCCCATCGTTGACACCACGTCCTGCAAAAGGCAACTGTCTCCTGCCTCAGGGGCTGCTCAGAGGCCTGTGGCTCTTTCTCTTCGTCTCAGTCGTCACTGGTGTTTATTTCTTTTCTTGGTGCTTTTAAATCCTCGTGATGCCCCTTGACCAAAACAGATGGTAGGAGGTATTCTGAAATGAAAAAAAACCCTTCACACTCAACTATTATACCTTTTACCAACAAACAACCCAATTCATAACAGCAGTCTGATGTGTGCTTTCTTCTTGTTCCAAAATGCTCCCTCTCTTTCACCCTGTGAAGCATTCAGGACGTGGGCTCTCCCTTTGCACAGCCCAGGGCAGCTCCCTGTCTGCAGCTGGCCAGCATCCCTCAGGCCCGCTTCCTGTGGGAGTCTCCCAGCCACCAACGCACGCTTGCCGCGGAGAACTCAGCCAGCTTCTGCCAAGCTCTCCAGGGCTCAGACTTCCTTTCACCCTGTCGGATGAAACCCTAACTGCCCAACGGCTCCCGGGACTCACTCGTAGGCCAAAGTCTAGGCAAACGCTCAAAGGCAGCTGAGGGACACGAGTCTATCTTCCTGTCAATTTGGATTCCCTGGGAATTTTTTTCCCTTTTCCCCCAAATTAGATTTGAAATCAACTTTAACCCAACAAGAGCACGGTTCATGCTAGGAAAACAAACTCATGGGTTGTAACTTAAGAAATTACAACCAAGGTTCTTTCTATCTCTGTTTTGGCCATGTTTTGCATTTCTGTGCTGCAGGAGTTCCAAAAACAGAGTACACAAGAGAAATTAAGTTATTCAAGAGACAGGAAGAGTCATGCTTTCCATTCCCACTGAAGCCAACATCCCGACCCAGAGTCAGCTTCTCTCAGTGAAAGGGCCGGCCGGGCTCAACCCAGGGACTCTCCACGTAAAACACGTGTTCAGAACCTGTTTCAGGAAGAGCCCAGGTACTGACCTGCGGCCAGCCATGTGCCTCTCACCCGCAGGTTCAGAGCAGACTTCCATGGCGTCCCCTTCCGCCTGCTCCCCTTCAGCCCCCAGGGCTTCTGCCGACACTTGCATGGTGGCCCTGGGCGTGGCTGGGCTGTGGAGGACAGAGAGGTGAGCGCTGGCTCCTGCAACCCCAGTTTTTCCCTAGAAATGAACTTCTGAGGAAGACGTTATTTTTCTCACAAAGATATCTCGTAACTATTTTGGCATAGTGTCATCTTCAGGCTACCAGGACAAGGAGCAAAATTACAGCAAGGTTGCAAGTGAATATAATAAACACCACATTTTACAAATCTAGGTATGACGACTACACTTTATCTTTCAAAAACAGTATTATTACAGTGCCGCGTGGTAAATGCCTACCAAGCGTACCAAAAGTTTTTTGTGACAATCAGTAAGAAATTTACTAAACTTAACTCTGCAACATTGAGAGTCTCCTCCCCAACACCAAGGTTTCCATCCAGCAGTGCAGGGTTTTCTCCTGAAAATGATCCCTCAGATAGGAATTACCGTATACTCAAGGCCTTACAAAAATCTCCCACGTTGCAGTGGGTTCTCAGAATTATTTTACTTTGAAGATTTTATTTTTTTCCTTTTCCTCCCTAAAGCCCCCTGGTACATAGTTGTATATTCTTCGTTGTGGGTCCTTCTAGTTTTGGCATGCAGGACGCTGCCTCAGCATGGTCCGATGAGCAGTGCCATGTCCCCGCCCAGGATTCAAACAAAGGAAACACTGGGCCGCCTGCAGCAGAGCACGCGAACTTACCCACTCGGCCACGGGGCCAGCCCCAGAATTATTTCACTTTAAACAGTAAAGTTCTTTAGAGGCAAATAAGTTAGTCTAAAGAGACTTCGATCAACGTACTATCTAGATGGTCACGAAGTTTTACCCAAAAACAATCAGTTACAAAACAGGGAAAGAAACATAACACAGATTCAAGAATTATCGCCACAGACATTTCCCCACAGTGGGCTCTCAACAGAACCGTGTAACAAATAGTTTTGTTGTCAAGTTTCTAAACGTGTACTGACAGGACAAACGAAACACTGGAGGCCCCACGTGAGGGGAGGGGCTCACGGCCTGCAACAACGTCCCTGAGGCCCACATCTGCTCCACTTGAGAGTGGCTGTGCCGAGCGGAGGTGTGGCACAGCCGTGTGAAGTGTGAGCATAGAGAACCACGGTGAGGTTCCTACACACCCAGGCAGACACTGGGAGGGCACCCCAGTCACTCCCAGCACAGAGCCCAGGAGGCCCGGGGCTCCCCTTCCTGTCCTCCTCTAGCAGGGGCCCCATACAAAACCACCCCCACTCATCTACCCTTTTTTGGTGACTGTCGACTTGTCAGGGTTTCCGTCACCTGCAGCTAAACATGAAGTTAAGCGACAGGGATGCTAAACTACACCGTCTACGTCCTTAAAGTCTATATGCTCAAAAGGCTTTCTAAATTCAAGGGGTGGCCGCATCCTGCAGTGTGGACACCGTGTCACCTCACGTACCTTATGCTTTTCTTTGGTTTATCAAACCGAAAGTCCGCAGGGTAGAGGTGACGTCTCACCAGGTGATCCTTCCTGTCTTTGCTGGTCTTGAACTTCTCCGTGCACCCTTCCACCAAGCACTGATACTGAAACGGAAACAGCATGCCCTCCATCCTGACCCCCGGAGCCCTCGCCGCTCCTCAACGGGCACACCAAGGGCAGGGAAGGTGCCCCCTGGCCTTGTCCCCAACCCCGAGAGCTGGGAGTGGCACTCTGAGCCCTGCAGCCCGGATACCCACTGGACAGTTTGGGAACAAGCCCCCGGGGTCACTGCACTTGGCCTCGGTCACCCACCATGTTCTGCCTCTCAGACAGGATCTGGAACAACGAGTCGTGCCACTCCAGGATGTGGATGTCCAGCAGGTGTCCTGAGGGGAAGGCTCGTTTGCAGAAGGAGCAGACATTTCTGTGCAGAGTGTGGTAATGATGCTCATAGTCCTCCAGGGCGTCGAACACCTGGCAGCAGCCCGCCACCTGACAGGTGAACTCGGGCACCCTGACAAAGGAAACCGCCTGGTGGGAACACCATTCCCCTGGTGACAAAGACTGTCAGAGTCCCTGTCAACAGCTTCCTTTTAAGTGCCCTGATACAGCTTCGAATGTTTCTTTTACAGTCCCAAACCCTACCCTGTTAAGAAGTTAGTTTTCACACCAGCTAGGCGGAGGGGAGGCCGGCCTCTCAGGGCGAGGACAGGTGCAAGCAGGGGCGGGGCTGCAGGTCCCCCTCCTCCACCTGAGGGGCGGTGGCGGAGGGGTGGAATGGGGCCCCGGGAAGGGGCGGGGTGGGAGGCGGGGAGGGGACGGCGCTGGGCCCAGAGCCGCTCACCTGGGCCTCTCGGGCGCCCCGGCCACCTGCGTGAGCACATCCTGGAGGTACAGGTGCCGCTGCACGTCCCCGTCCTGCAGAACACGCGCGTAGTGGGTGGGCCGGGCGCCTCGCGGCCCCGCCCCCGCCCCGCCCCTCGGCCGCAGGCCCCGCCTCCAACCAGAGGCCCCGCCCCAGACTCAGCCCCGCCTTCAGCCAGAGGCCCCGCCCCGAACCTCAGGCCCCGACCCCTGACAACGGCCCTCCGCCTCAGCTCACGCACCTCGAAGAACTCGTGCTCCCGCGGGAAGCGCACCTGGCGCGCCGTGAAGCGGAAGGGCGCGGCGCCGGCCTTGGGGCTACGCTCCACGGGCAGCGGCTCCGCCGCACCGGGACCCCCGGCCAGGCGGGCGTGCACCGCGGGAGGCAGCTGCATCGCCCTGCGCGCCGGCAGCGCCGCAGCCTATCGGCCACCGTCGGCGGGCCGGCAGGGGCGGGGCCGGACGTGACGTCGCGCCACTTCCGCCGCGGGCGCAGGCTGGGCGCGCAGGTCCTCCGGTGAGTTGGGACCGGAGGGTGTTGGGCCCCTCCTGCGGACCCGATGCACAGCCGGTGCGGGCCGGCCTCCGCGTTGTGGCGCCGACGGTTCGGGTCCCGGAGCGGGGTCTCTGGTTTTGTCCCGAGCCCTGACGGTTCAGGCCGGCCCCGTGGGCGGCTCCCGCCTCCCTCCCGCCCTCGGCGCCGTCCTCTTGCCGGCGCCGCCCTTCTGTCCCTGCTAAGGGCTGCAGCCGCCTCTGCATCGTTCTTGGCTCTGGACCAGTCTCCAGGCTGGAGCCAGAGCTCAGGTTCCGTCATAACTCCTCTCGGCCTAAAGCCTTCGATGGCTTCCCGTTGCCCCGTCCGGGGCCTCCCGGCCCTTGAGGCCCTGCCGTTCGCCTGCCTCTCCAGTGTCCCCATCCCATCCCGTCCCATCCGCTCCAGGCGCGGACAGGGCGCGGCGCCAGGTGCGCACGGGGCCGGTGGAGAAGTCAGGACGTCCCTGCCGTCCCGGAGCCTGCAGCCGGCAGAGGGGACAGACGTCCAGCTGCTGGATGTTACCTAGTTCATGTGGTGACGGGTGACACGTCAGGGACGCGGGGATGCGTGAGACCTATCGTAGAGGACGGCCGAGGCCCGCCGAGACTTTAACTCTCCACTCCTCCCCGCAAGTGTTTCAGCCTTGAGCAGGCGAGTGCGTGCCCACGTGCGGTGGCAAGGAAAATGGGGTGCTGTTTCTTTAAGAAGTTAAAAACGTAACTACACAGAAAAGTGTGATTTAAAAATATAATCAGAAACTTTTAGTAACTTCATTTTGGTGGTGAAGGTTTGTGACTACACGTCCTCGACCAGTCATTTTCACGCCTGAGAAGAGCTCTGGTCAGATCCAGACCAGTTTTCATCTCTTATATTTTACTTTCCTGTCTCTGAGAAGGCAAAGCATTAGGCTCTTGACATTTTCCACAATTTTTAAAATAATGTTTTTCACGCCAGTTTGTGTAGTTAGCTTTGAGCTCTTCAACAAAGACTGCTTTCCACTTCCCTCTTTGTTTCAACCAGCCGTTCGTGGTGAGTGTGTGCCTGATGCTGCATGGACATGACGTGTGCGTGAAGTGTTGCCGCCTCGCCCGGCTGGCTCACACTCAGTGTGAGGAGGAGTGAGTTGTGCTCAGTCGCAGAAGTCTGTGTCTGTCCACTTGTGGCGAATGATGGAACTCAGGAGCATCAAAAAGACCACGTGAGGGGCCGGCCCTGTGGCCCAGTGGTTAAGTTAGTACGCTCTGCTTCGCGGCCTGGGGTTTCGCCGGCTTGGGTCCTGGACGCACACATGGCACCACTCATGAGGCCATGCTGAGGCTGTGTCCCACATGCCACAACTAGAAGGCCCCACAACGAAAATACACAACTATGAACTGGGGGGATTTGGGGAGAAAAAGGAAAAATAAAATGTTAAAAAAAAATACCATGTGAGCCATTGCAAGTAAATATTCCTCAAAGCTGTTGTCAGTGGAGACACTGTTGGTGTTTGAGGGGAGGGGAGGGTGCCTCTGTTGCTGTTGAGCTTCCCTGGCCTCCTCCTGCTAAGCACTAAGAGCACCCTTCCAGTCACTGTCACAACCAGAGGTTACCCCTACACCTTTCCAGAGGTCCCCTGAGGGGAGGTACCACCTGCAGGGGGAGCCAGATGCCTTGCCAGAATTGTTCCCCAAATCCACATAGAACGGCAGACTCCTCGTAGTATTACTACTTGTGACGTGGGCTGTCTGTGGTTTTATTTCTGCCACAAATGTGAAGTTTCATGAAGATGGTCTTTGAATAAATATTCCCTTAGATGATCTTTTTTCGGAAGAGTTCTCTCCACCTGCTTGTTTCTGGTGGAGGGGTGTTTTGTGTCGTGGTAAACGCAATATTCTTGCCGTCTGGCCTGACCAAGGTGGTCCTCGGTCCAGCCGTTGCAGGACAGCCTGCAGGCCTGGGGGAGCCTCGTAGACTGTGGGTAACCCGGTTGCCCTTAGGAATGCAGAGGCCGTCATTGGGAGAGTTGACGTTGTCTTCGATGTTTTCTCTAGTTTGCAGTGCCTACTTCAGGACCCTCGGTGACTAATGGGATACCCAGTGATTTCGGATGTTGTCGGTGATTCAGATCCAGTTTTCCTTGTGTAAAACCAACCATTAATCAGGCAACAGTGAACACTTCCGGTGGTGGCTTTACGTGGTAATAGCTGCAGCACTTGTCCCTGCTTTTCTGATAACACTCGTGCAAGAGCTCACTATGCGCAGGCCCTTCGGGGCCCTATACAAATGGTTGATCTCCACAGCAGCTCTGGCTAGCTTTTACTACTCACGCTTTTCAGAGGAGGCTGAGAGAGGACGAGCTCCTTGCCCAGGGCCCTCCGGCCTGGAAGCAGCCAAGTCAGGGTTCAGAGTGGCTGGGGCACCACAGCCCACGCACTGCTGCGCCTCGCGCCTTTAACTGTGGTTCTTAGGAGCGCCTGATTTAGAAAGGATGTGCGCTAGTGACTTAACTCACCAGCTCGTGTTACTGTTCTGCTGTCCCGTGTGAGATACCCTGCCTCGGGTCAGTATTCAGTGTTTGTATACTGTGACACAATGACGTTTATGTATGGAGACCTAGTTTTCCGTCACGCAAGATTAGAGTCTCACTTTGTTAATGTGGAGTTAGAAATTAAAGTTGACTGTTGGCATGTTGCGAGGGTATGTGCTGAGTCTTCTCCACTTGAGGTTTTCCTCAACTTGTGGCTTGTCTTCACTGGAGCTGCTAGCACAGTGGTTCTCAACCTTTTTATGGGTCACAGAGCCTTTGAGAATCTGTTGAAAGACCCTCTCCTCAGAAAATTCACAGACAAAAATGATTTTACCTCTGATTTCCAAGGGTTCTTTTGTGATCCCAGATCAAGAACCCTTGCATAGGTATATTGAAACATTTATGTGCAGATTGTGAAGTGTGCTTGTGTTCATTTTTTGAATCTGTGGCTGGTTGCCATGGATTCTCTCTTCTCCCCTTTTGTCAGTATTTGTGATCATAATGGCTAACTGGTCAGCAGTGGCAGAGCACAACCCCTGTGCAGACCGCTGCTGTCCCGGTGTAGTAGACGTGCGCTGTAATATGCTGTGCACTGTACTGTCTGCTTGGTGGGATCTGAGTTACGATTTTGACCCCAGAGAGTTGTGTGTCTAATGGTGAGACCCTAGACCCTAGGACATCTGGTCAACAGGGCAGACTGAGCTGAGGTGGAATCCTACCCAACTCAAATGCATAGGAGAACTATGGTAATCTTACTGAAAGCATCTTCGTATACAGCCAAGTTTGGACAAGGAATGGAAATGTCTTGGCTACCAGAGTGCAGAAAGAAGGCAGCACTGGAGGTGTGAATGGAGGTGCAACTGGACAGCTCAGGGTTTGCGAACCAGGTGCGGGCCTCACAGGTGGGAGCTGGAGTTTTGATATTCATGCCAGGACGGGGCAGTGGCTTAGGCCTACACAGACCTCCTTGTGTAGATTCAGGACCCCTGAAGGGCCAGGACCACTGTGTCTGCACAGCCAGAACCAGAAAGCTCTGTTTGCCAGCCGACACGGGGAAGCTCCCTGCTGGCCCAGAGCCATGTGTGGTTGAAGTCACCCAGGAGGAAGGAGGACTCAGGCCTGTGGGGCCAGATCCACACTGTCTGCACATGCCAGCTCCCTGAGCTGAGGAGTGAGCCTGGAGACTGGCTGCAGCTAAGGAGACTCAGAGCTGTGGATTCCCAAAGGGAGCATGTCCGCTGAGGATGAGCTCCCAGCAGGAAATGACAGACCACAGCAGTGAATGCCACCAGGACAGAAGACGATTCACACCCCAGGAATGAGCCCCAGGTGGTAGACAGTTGGCAAGAGGCTGTAGTGGCGGTGTCTATGAGGGGGAATGTCGGGGCTGGGCCATGTGATGATTTGGCTTCTGTAAAACCTATTGTTGACCAAATTCAATGGCTTGTAGATTTTTTCATTATAGGTTTTTGTTTTTATAAACTGCTTTTCTCTTACCTTTAGAAGAATGTATTGTGATGTTGTCTCAGAGCCAAAACCATGAGTGAATTTCGCATTCACCATGACGTCAATGAGCTGCTCAGCTTGCTGCGTGTCCACGGAGGGGATGGGGCCGAGGTCTACATCGACCTGCTTCAGAAGAACAGAACCCCATATGTCACAACCACTGTGTCTGCACACAGTGCCAAGGTGAGTGCCCATCCTCACTGCAGCTGTGTGCCCTGGGCAGGTGGGCCCCGTCCCCGCTGCAGCTCTGTGCCCTGGGCAGATGGGCCCCGTCCCCGCTGCAGCTCTGTGCCCTGGGCAGATGGGCCCTGTTCTCACTGCAGCTCTGTGACCTGGGCATGTGGGCCCCGTCCCCGCTGCAGCTCTGTGCCCTGGGCAGATGGGCCCCGTCCCCGCTGCAGCTGTGTGCCCTGGGCAGGTGGGCCCCGTCCCCGCTGCAGCTCTGTGCCCTGGGCAG
>NC_060268.1:184320111-184406826 GCF_021613505.1 Equus quagga | reverse complement strand
CCCTGTCCCCGCTGCAGCTCTGTGCCCTGGGCAGATGGGCCCCGTCCCTGCTGCAGCTGTGTGCCCTGGGCAGGTGGGCCCCGTCCCCGCTGCAGCTCTGTGCCCTGGGCAGGTGGGCCCCGTCCCCGCTGCAGCTCTGTGCCCTGGGCAGATGGGCCCCGTCCCCGCTGCAGCTCTGTGCCCTGGGCAGATGGGCCCTGTCCCCGCTGCAGCTCTGTGCCCTGGGCAGATGGGCCCCGTCCTTGCTGCAGCTCTGTGACCTGGGCAGGTGGGCCCCGTCCCCGCTGCAGCTCTGTGCCCTGGGCAGATGGGCCCCGGCCTCACTGCAGCTCTGTGACCTGGGCAGGTGGGCCCCATCCCTGCTGCAGCTCTGTGCCCTGGGCAGGTGGGCCCCCTCCCCGCTGCAGCTGTGTGCCCTGGGCAAGTGGGCCCTGTCCCTGGTGCTGTGCTGTGCACAGAGTTCACCTCCCTGACTGGGCGGCCACAGCAGTGCCAGTGGTGATAGCAGACAACGCTTGTTGAATGCTTTCCATAGACCACGTGTTCTGCTGAACTCAGTGCTTCTGTTGACTCCTCAAGGCACTTCCTGTCATTCATCCCATTGTACAGATGAGTAAATGGAGGCTCAGGGAGAGCACTGCACTGTCAGTCTGACCTCAGAACCCAGACTCTTGACCACTCCCTCCCTGTGTTCCATGAGGAGGAGACTCCATATATCCTCTGGATGTGTATTAACCACATTAAAGTCCCTTTAAAGTGGATTTTTTTTGTTTATTCAAATAATGTCTAACTTAAAATTATAGATCTCTAGTAAAGATAATTTTGAAATCTATTTTTGAAAATGTGCAAAGCTTCACTTACTTAAAAAGCTTAATAATGGCACAAGGATAATGAGAAAAATTCACTGAGCAGGATAGAGAGTTCAGGAACACAGAATTATGTTTAATTTATGATAAGGGGACCACTATCACTCAGTAGGAAAGCATCCTAACCCTGAGCCCATGCGTAATAAGAAGTTCCAGAGAGCATAGAGGTAAGTGTATAGAGGACACGTGAGCTACTGGGAAACGAGTGGTGTTGATCTACGGCTCAGGAAGCACAGCGGGAGGAGACCACAGAGGAGAACGTGGGTGGGTTCACAAAACGTTCTCGGGAGTTTTCTTAGTTTTATTTCAGACGTACATGATTATTTAGCCTACCGAATTTCACTTTATTTTGGCTTTTGTGTTTATTTTCTGGAAGATTTTTTAAAGTGCTTAGTTACTGTTTCTAAATCACTTGTGTTTATGCTTTTGAGGTTAAAATAGCAGAATTTTCTCGTACTCCAGAAGACTTTCTAAAGAAATACGATGAGTTGAAATCTAAAAACACAAGGAACCTCGACCCACTGGTGTACCTGTTGTCAAAGCTCACGGAAGACAGAGAGGTAATGTCTGCTGGGCGCGCACACACCGTTCCTCGAGAGTGACGGGAAGGATGTCCTCTGTCTCTGCAAGATGAACATCCATGTGCTCCTGGGGGAGCTGAGTTGTGGAGTGGTTCTAACGAATGTTTTAAGCACCCACGAGTCACTCACTGAGATAACTCCTCACGAGTCTGAGGTCACTGGCGCCGCCTCACAATCTTGGGCCTCACTTCTGCTGACCCATAGCACCTGCTCATTGGTCCTCTCCCACTTCCTGCCAGTAGGTAACACAGGAACGGGTTTATGGTGCATCGGGACGAAATGGCTCCTGATGGCGAGAAGCACGAGAACTATTAACAGGAGTTATCTCCTGGGGTCGGGGGCTTCAGTTTTCATCTTCTCCTGCCATGTTTTTGTCGGTTTTAAATTGACCACTGTTACTTGTGATACTAAGAAAAGCATGTGTTGAGGCCAAGGGAGCCATGGCACACAGGAGGGTCCAGGGTTGTGTTGGGTCCTTTTTCTCACTTTACAAGGCCCGGAGTCTGTTTAGGGGTGAAGGGTGTGACCAGGCCCTTGTTGACCACCAGTGCTGGAGATAGATAAAGGGAAGTGGTCTAGCTGAAACAAGGGAGACCAGTCACATGTAGAGAAAAGGCTGTACCATTGGGAATGGAGTTTGGGAATTGACTGTCAAATCAGCTGTAGGATTTCCCTCCTCTCATGATTTGAGGATGTGGCACCTCGTGATGGGAAGCATCCAGAGACCAGAGTGCAGCTCACGGTCTAAGGGGGACCACCTGCTCTCACCACCACGTAGTTATTGGAGTTAGGAGAGAAGGAGGTGGGGTTGGCTGTGTCTGGCAGAGTGCACGAACCTGACGGCCCAGGGTAACCTGGGGTTTTGTGTGTTTCCAGACTCTGCAGTATTTACAACAGAATGCAAAAGAGAGAGCTGAGCTCGCAGCTACTGCAGCCGCCAGCAGCACCACCAGCTTCAGTGCCCCCGCCACAGCCTCCAAGATCTCCATGCAGGAGCTCGAGGAGCTGAGGAAGCAGCTCGGAAGTGTGGCCACAGGCTGCACATTGCAGCAGGTACCTCGCCCGTTGTCTGTTAAAGCTGAATCTGCATGTGGAGACACTGAGACCTCGCTCCTAGTCAGGACCTGACTCTGCATAGATGAGCCCTGGGCCCCGGGAGCGGATGACCGGTCCAGCGGGCTCTGGCTTCCCCAGGCACTCCTGGGTCTCAGCTGGTGCAGACTCTGATCCCCATTTCTCTCCGTTAATTTTTGACCATTTGCTTTTAAGGTTATCTTTAAGGATAACTTTCTGTAGGTCATTTTCTTACTGCTATATCACTGCTTTTGGTTTTATGTCCTGCCCTGTCTCTTTTTTTTTTTTAATTTTTTTTAAAGATGGGCACCTGAGCTAACAACTGTTGCCGATCTTTTTTTTTCCTGCTTTTTGTCCCCAAATCCCCCTGTACATAGTTGTATATTTTTAGTTGTGGGTCCTTCTAGTTGTGGCATGTGGGACACCGCCTCAGCATGGCCTGATGAGCAGTGTCATGTCCACGCCCAGGATCCAAACTAGCGAAACCCCGGGCTGTCAAAGTGGAGCGCGTGAACTTAACCACTTGTCCACGGAGCCAGCCCCTTGCCGTGTCTCTTGAAATAAGTCTGTCTTCTTATGGTATTGTCTCTGTGGCCTTTAAGCCCCCTCGGAGCTACATCCCCCTGAGGGTCTGAGCTTAGTGTGTGCTTGTTGACCATGGCAGCTCTGACAAGGACAACAGCTGGCGCTGGTTGGCATGCCCAGCCCCTTGCGTTGTCCTCACGGCACTACCCTGTGATGACAGACAAGGAAACCAAGTTTGCACTTTCCCGTCCTACTGACCACCCCTGAGTCGGTGCTTCCAGGCTGCCCAGCGCCCTGGTCTGCCACTGGCGGCTGGTCCCCCAGGAGGACCACTGCTCTGTGCACATGCCAGGAGCCAGCCTTTCCCGGTGTGGCCTCGTTGATCAACGTCTTGGCCCTGAGGGGATCAGTTGGGGCGCCCCTTCTCCAGCCATCTGTCCCTGGGGCCTTGTCTTCACCCTGCAGGTCATGTGTGGACTTGGAGCCACCAGGAGCGAGCGACTGAGACTGTGCACAGGTGTTCCAGAGAATCGGCTGCTCTGGCAAGGTGCAGCCCTTCTCTGGTGTTCCTGCTTGACTGTGGGCCCCGCACAGGCTCAGACCCTGATGAGGGCCTGGGTCCTTTGTCTCTCTCATCTCCAGCGCCTTGCACTGTGACAGGCCCAGAGACATTCGTTTCATGTCCACCCATATTTATTTGAACCCTTGTGTGCACAGCAGTTGACTTTCAATGCCATAGATGTGTGTGTTTTAAGCATTTGTACTAAATTTTTCTGTTTTTGTTTTTAAAAATCCTCACTAGTCTCTGGAACTTACAAGAAAGATGCTTCGAGACAAGCAGAACAAAAAAAATTCAGGCCAGCGCCTCCCTGTCTTCCCAGCGTGGGTGTATGAGAGACCCATGCTGGTCGGGGACTTCCTCTCTGGCTCGGGCTTAAGTACAGACACGGCTGTGCCCATAGGTACGTGATGCGTTTATGTCTTAACACCCTGGGGTTTCGTGGCATATGCATGCATGTTGATGCCTCAGCAGGGAGGGCAGAATGTGAGTGACGTGCCAAAGCCCCGCAGCAGGCGGGTGATCACGGCCGTCACCCAGGCCCTTTGCTGCCCTTGGTCACATGGTGATGCACAACGCCTGCTGACAGCTGTGCTGTACCAGTTTACCAGTGACTGGCTCTCTGACCTTTTGGTGCAGACCCTCGGACACTTCCAACAGCAGCATGTGACCGTGGCAGGTTTGCTGCAGTAGTGACGGGTCCTGGCCCGTGTGTGTCGAGTTCAGGTGGTTTGAGGGGCATCTGGGGATGTGTGCATGTGCACACTAGGGCTGCATCTCACAATTCACAAGTACTTTCATAGATTGAAAGCCAGACCTCACCAGTTAAGGATGTGGAATGCCTGCCATGTCCTGTCCTCCTGGCACGTGGTCCATGGTGGAGAGGAAATGCCTCGGTGCCCTTTCCTTTCCCTCATCACCGTGGCTCTGTGTGCAGTAGTTAGAGACACAAACACCTGTGTTCAAGTTAATGAAAAGGTGTAGAAAACCATCTACTCTCTACAGCCCTGCGTCGCTTAGCAACTGCATACATTCTGAGAAATGCCTAGTTAGGTTATTTTGTCGTTGTGCGAACATCACAGAGTGTACTTACACAAACCTAGGTGGTATAGCCTCCTACACACCTAGGTGCTAATCTTACGGGACCACTGTTGTACATGTAGACTGTCATTGACTGAAACGTCATCATGCGGCACATGACTGGTTGTTTTCAGTGGTGATCCAAACTGTTAAAGTTTTCATGGGAGTCACACTCACTGAGCCTAAAGTCAGCCAGGGGCTGTATTGAAGGGCCAACAAGCAAGGTGGGCAGGGCTTCCCAGGGGCACCGGGGTCTGGGGACACTGTGGGGTGAAGGCCCCAAATGCTGGAGGTGAGGGGCTAGGGTGTCCCTAGGGGCGCTCTGGCATGCAGATGTGGCAGATGAGACCCTGGGGGATCCTTGTCAGCAGGGCTCACCTGAGCACCCAGGGGGGTGTGATTCCTCCTGTCGTGGCCTCTGTGGTGATGTTGCGCTTGTGTTTGGATCTGTTAGAAAAGAAAAAGACATACAATCCCATTTAAAATTGCAACAAAATAAATTAAATACCTAGGAACAAATTTAACCAGAGAGGTGAAAGACTTGTACAGTGAAAACTTTAAGACATCGTTGAAAGAAATCGAAGACACAAAAATGGCAAGATATTCCATGTTCATTGGAAGATTAGAAGAATAAACATTTAAAATGTCCGTATTATCTAAAGCAACCTACAGATTCAATGCATTCCTATCAAAGTCCCAACGACATTTTTCATGGAAATGGAACAGAGTCCTGAAATTTATGTGGAACAACAAAAATCCTGAATAGCCAAAGCATTCCTGAGAAAAAAGGGCAAAGCTGGATGCATGACACTCCCTCATTTTAAAATATACTGCAAAGGGGCCGGCCCAGTGGCGCACTGGTTAAGTTCACACATTCTGCTTTGGTGGCCCAGCATTCGCCGGTTTGGACCCCTGGTGCAGACCTTCGCACTGCTTGTCAAACTATGCTGTGGCAGGTGTCCCACATATAAAGTAGAGGAAGATGGGCACGGATGTTAGCTCAGGGCCAGTCTTCCTCAGCAAAAAAAAAAAAAACAAACTGCAAAACTATAGTAATCAAAACAGCATTGTACTGGCACAAAAACAGGCACACAGAGCAGTGGAACAGAGTCGAGAGCCCAAAAATGAACCCACACATCTATGGATAGCTAATTTTCGACAATAGAGCCAAGAACATAGAATGGAGAAAGTTTCTTCAATAAATGGTGTTGGGAAAACTGGACAGCCACGTGCAAAAAAGTGAAAGTAGACCACTATCTTACATCATATACAAAAATGAACTCAAATGGATTAAAGACTTAAGGTAAGACCTAAAACCATGAAACTCCTAGAGGAAGACACGGGCAGTGCGCTCTTCGACAGTGCTTTCAATGCTATGTGCACTCGGGAAGGGAAACAGGAAAAATAAACAAATGGGACCACATCAAACTAAAAAACTTCTGCGTGGCAAAGGAGACTGAACAAAAGGAAAAGACAACACACCAATTGGGAGAAAATACTTGGAAATCTTGTACCTGACAAGGAGTTAATTTCCAAAATATATTAAAAACTCATACAACTCAACAAAAAAAACCTCAATCAAAAAATGGGCAGAGGATATAAATAGCCATTTCTCCGAAGAAGATACACAGATGGCCAACAGACATATGAAAAGATGTTCAACAGCACTGGTTATTAGGGAAATTCAAATCAAAACCGCAATGGGATATCACCCCACACGCGTTAGAATGGCTAGTATCAAAAAGACAGAGTAACAAGTGTTGGCGAGGATGTGGAGAAAGGAAACCCTTGTGCACTGTTGGTGGGAGTGCAGACTAGTGCAGCCACTGTGGAAAACAGTATAGAGATTCCTCAAAAGAATTAAGAATAGGAATACTGTATGATCCAGCTATCCCACTACCGTGTATTTATCCAAAGAACATGAAAACAAATGTGTAAAGATGTTGTCACCCATATGTTCATTGCAGCATTGTTTACAATAGCCAAGAATTGGAAGCAACCCAAGTGCCCATCAAAGGATGAATATGTATGTATATATACACACACACATATATATACATATGTATCTGTATATAACGGAATTCTATTTAGCCATAAAAAAAGACAAAACCATGCTATTTGCAACAACATGGATGGACTTTGAGGGCATTGTGCTAAGTGAAATAAGTCAAAGGGAGAAAAATGCCATATGATTTCACTCTGCCAGGTACGTGTGTCAGCTCCACACCGTGCGACCTCACTGTTACCTTGGGCCAGCATCCTTGTCTGGAAAGCACTATCTTGGTGGTGTGCAGCAGGCTGGCACAGCAGGTGGGAAGTGAACACAGGTGTCACCCCCAGCTCCAGGACCAGTCACCATGCAGAGAATGGAGAGGGAAGGCCTGGAGCCCCATTGTGGAGATCAACAGAGATGGCTGCACCAGCCCGAAATCCAGGAGAGACATGCTAGGGATAGGGATCTGGGATCACACCATGGGCACCTGATTCCTTAAAACAGATGAGGTCACCTGGAAGGAAACCGTGGAGGGACCCAAGGGCAGACCCCGAAGATCCACTGGGAAGACGAAGTGGAAGGAGAAGGAGCCAACGGGGAAGGAACGTCCAGAAAGGCTGGGGAAGCGGCAACAGCCAGTGCGCGGCGCTGCTAAGATGTTGAGCAGAAACCACCTGTGTCTGCGGAGCTCGAGGCTTGGGGATCTTGGCAGAGGCTGCTGCGTGGAGGCCACACCCAAGTGGTTCAGAGGCAGAGACGACTGCCCTTGTGATTTAGGGACAAGGATGGTAGTCAGACAGGGTTGTGGGTCAGGGCAGGGATTTCAAAGACGAGAATCGCTAAACCAACTGGCATAGACAAGACAGCCAGTTGAGGAGCCAGAAGACAGAAAGACTTACGAAAGGGACGGGACCTGAGGGGGTACCCGGTGGCCACAGCGCATGGGGGGACAGCCCAGCCTGCAGCAAGGACATGCCCTGCCAGGGCAGAGGCAGGAGGAGAGGGATAAGACGGCCCTCAGGGAGGGTGGTGTACGTGCAAGTGAGGGCATTCACCCTGCTGGCCTGCCTTGGCTCCAGGAAGGAACTCAGGGAAGGCACAAATGACCACTGAGAGGTGGGAGTGGCACCAGGCGGCCGCTGCACACCATGCTGAGAATGCAGGTAGGCCCACCAGTGAGGTCCTACCAGGTGGAGATGAAGGGCGGGCCGAGGACAACTGTACTGATGACATGGGTCTGAGCGTGGACAGGAAAGGTCTGACGGGCGACAAGGCCAGAGGGGTGCATGGAGGATGCCCGTGCCAGGGGCCTGTGGTGTGGGACCAGGGTGTGACAGAGGGCAGGGGGCAGGATGGTGACATGGTGGGGCCCACCTCCTGCTGCACCATTTACTTCACATCCCAGGATCACCCTGGTTGAAGCCCTGCTGATGCTCTCGGGAAGGGACCATGCTGGCGGGTGAGGGGTGCAGGTGTGGTGCTCAGAGACATGTCCTGCTGTCACAGGCAGGCCTGCAGTGTGCAGACGTGTGATGCCAGCAGTGTTTTTGTAAACTGCACAGTGTGTGGTGCAGTGCCATCCCGATCTGCCAGCCCTGGTTTTGGGGTGCCCTGGGGCTGACACAGGCGCCCCGCAGGGCCCTCCGTGCAAAGCCGGGTTGGGAGCAGTTTCATAGAGAGCTTTCTTCTGGTGCTGCCGTGCCTCCCCATGCGTGGCATCCATCCCAGCAGGTGTCAGGAGGACCCCAGGGGTTGTCCTGGGGCTGTGAACTGAGAGGCAGGGAGCACCTGGGCCGGGAGGCGTGTGGTGGGCGGCCGTGGTCCATGGCCTGTGACTGCCCTTGAGCCCGTCAGGTGTCGTGAGGGAACCGCCTCGTGCTGTGTGCATCTGGTAGAGATGGTCACTGTTTTAAAGGTTTTAAAGAAAACCTCGTTTTTATGCCGGGGCAACCTAGACTTAGCACGTTGTCATGAATGCTGTGAGGACGGCTCTTTAAACTGTGAGCTTCCCTTGTAGACGGCGGCCTTCTCTGAGCGCAGGGAGCTTATTTGCTCCACCTGCCTGTTGGCGGCCAGCGCCCTCCTCCTGAGGTGTTGGAATCTCAGCCTTTGGTGCCCAGTGGGGTCAGTCAGAGCCAAATGAGCCACTTAATTTTTATGTCGTAAATATTTGAGGAAATTACGCAGAGGAAGATGAGTGAGGGTATGACTTCTAGTGAGTTGGTTCCATTGGGGGTCACTGGGAACAAGGAGGTGTGGAGGCGAGCTCCATGGCCCCAGCCGGTGTCTGCACCCACAGGCACGCTGCCCCTGGCCTCCCAGGAGTCGGCTGTCGTGGAGGACCTGCTCTACGTGCTGGTTGGTGTGGATGGCAGGTACATTACTGCCCAGCCGCTCACTGGAAGGCAGAGCCGGACGTTCCTTGTGGACCCCAACCTGGACCTGTCCATCAGAGAGCTGGTGAACAGGATCCTCCCGGTGGCTGCCAGTTACTCCACTGTGACCAGGTAGGTGCCAGATGGGACCTGGTGCTGGACGCTGGCCTTCTCAGACGTACTCAGCCCCCAGAGTCACACTGGGTGCCCGTAAAGATCATTCAAGTCCCCTTCTTAGGAAAGTCCCCATCTTATTGAGACCCACCTTCACTCCTGGCACAATTTTGAAAGGCCTGGGGATAAGTGCAGGGAACCCAGTGTCCCAGAGTTCCCTCTGGGGAGAAGAGCTTGAGTGGGTCGTTTGCTTCCACTTTGTGGATGGGACTTGGAACATGTGACCTCTTAGCTGAAGACGTGGCTCTCACCTTCTCCAGAGTGCCCAGTGCTTCCTTGTCTCGTAGGTTCATTGAAGAGAAGTCTTCCTTCGAGTACGGGCAGGTGAACCACGCCTTGGCAGCTGCCATGAGGACCCTGGTGAAGGAGTACCTGATCCTGGTCACACAGCTGGAGCAGCTGCAGAGGCAAGGCCTCCTGTCACTGCAGAAGCTCTGGTTCTACATCCAGCCGGCCATGCGCACCGTGGACATCCTGGCCTCCCTGGGTACGCGCCTGCCAGCACCTCAGCCAGGCCAGGAGAGCCGCTGGGGGCTTGGGCAGCGCGCAGGCTGTTTCCGTGGTGGAACGGTTCGTGGCATGTGCAGAGGAGACATGGGTAGTGTCGTGGGAGGGACCTCGGGCCAGGGTGCTAGTCATTCGTTTCTTACTTTTGGACATCAGGGGTGTGAGGCCAAAGCCTGTGTTGCTTCATGTTTTATTAATTTGCAGGAGGAAAACTCTGGAAGCTCTCGTTGGTAAACTTTAGGTAGCAACTACAGCCTTATAGTTTGAGTCTATCCCAGAAAAGAAGCACCTCTCCCCATGAGGAGGTCAGAGATGAGCTGAGAGGTTCTAGTCCGTCTGTCATGATGCAGCCAGGAGAGCCGTGGGCACCCCCATCTCAGCACTCAGTGCCACCTCCTCCTCCTTGCAGCCACCTCGGTGGATAAAGGCGAGTGTCTCGGGGGCTCAACCCTGAGCCTTCTCCACGACCGCAGCTTCAACTACACGGGCGACAGCCAGGCGCAGGAGCTGTGCCTGTACCTCACCAAGGCCGCCAGCGTGCCCTACTTTGAGATTCTAGAAAAGTGGATCTACAGAGGAATAATTAATGACCCGTACAGGTAGGCTCGGGGGGTGACGAGACAAGTCTGGGCTTGAAGGAGTGCATGTCCGCGTGCAGCCGTGCAGCCCAGGGAGGCCGCGTCCCCCTGGCTGCGCCTCAGCAGCTTTATTCTCTTGTGTGGAGGACATTAAAATTGTCTCGAATCGGGCTCTTTCCCTCCTTTGTGTGGGCTTCCCTCACGGTCTCCTGAGGTCTGTGGGCTCTTCCTCAGTGTGATGTATTTATTTATTTATTTATTTATTTATTTATTTATTGAGTTAATGAGAGGTTACAATCTTGTGAAATTTCAGTTGTACATTAATGTTTGTCAGTCGTGTTGTAGGTGCACCACTTCACCCTTTGTGCCCACCCCCCACCCCACCTTTCCCCTGGTATCCACTAAACTGTTCTTAGTCCATAATTTTAAATTCCTCATATGAGTGGAGTCATACACAGATTGTCCTTCTCTCGCTGGCTTATTTCACTTAACATAATTCTCTCAAGGTCCATCCATGTTATTGCAAATGGAATGATTTTGTTCTGTTTTGCAGCTGAGTAGTATTCCATTGTATACATGTACCACTTCTTCTTTATCCATTCATCTGTCGCTGGACACTTAGGTTGCTTCCACGTCTTGGCTATTGTAAACAGTGCTGCAATAAACATTGGGGTGCATAGGACTTTTGGGATTGCTGACTTCAAGCTTTTTGGATAAATACCCAGTAGTAGGATGGCTGGATCGTATGGTAGTGCTATTTTTAATTTTTTGAGGAATCTCCATACTGTTTTCCATAGTGGCTGCACCAGTTTGCATTCCCACCAGCAGTGTATGAGGGTTCCTTTTTCTCCGCAACCTCTCCAACATTTGTTGCTATTAGTTTTAGATATTTTTGTCATTCTAACGGGTGTAAGGTGATATCTTAGTGTAGTTTTGATTTGCATTTCCCTGATGATCAGCAATGATGAGCATCTTTTCATATGCCTATTGGCCATCAGTATATCTTCTTTGGAGAAATGTCTGTTCATGTCTGCAGCCCATTTTTTAATTGGGTTGTTTGATGTTTTGTTGTTGAGTTGCGAGAGTTCTTTATATATTATGGATATTAAGCCTTTGTCAGATATATGACTTGCAAATATTTTTTCCCAGTTAGTGGGTTGTTTTTTTGTTTCAATCCTGTTTTCATTTGCCTTGAAGAAGCTCTTTAATCTGATGAAGTCCCATTTGTTTATTCTTTCTGTTGTTTCCCTTCTCTGAGAAGGCATGGTGTCCGAAAAGATCCTTTTAATTACTGATGTCAAAGAGTGTACTGCCTACGTTTTCTTCCCGAAGCCTTGTGGTTTCAGGTCTCACCTTTAGGTCTTTGATCCATTTTGAGTTTAGTTTGGTGAATGGTGAAAAAGAATGGTCAATTTTCATTCTTTTACATGTGGCTTTCCAGTTTTCCCAGCACCATTTGTTGAAAAGACTTTCTTTTCTCCATTGTATGCCCTCAGCTCCTTTGTCAAAGATAAGCTGTCCATAGATGTGTGGTTTTATTTCTGGGCTTTCGATTCTGTTCCATTGATCTGTGCACCTGCTTTTGTACCAGTGCCATGCTGTTTTGATTACTGTAGCTTTGGTAGTATGTTTTGAAGTCAGGGATTGTGATGCCTCCCGTTTTGTTCTTTTTTCTCAGGATTGCTTTAGAAATTCGGGGTCTTTTGTTGCCCCATATGAATTTTAGGATTCTTTGTTCTAATTCTGTAAAGAATGTCATTGGGATTCTGATTGGGATGGCGTTGAATCTGTAGATTGCTTTAGGTAGAACGGACATTTTAACTATGTTTATTCTTCCAATCCATGTACATGGAATGTCTTTCCATCTCCTTATGTCGTCATCCAGTTCTCTCAGAAAGGCCTTGTAATTTTCATTATATAGGTCCTTCACTTCCTTGGTTAAATTTACCCCAAGGTATTCTATTCTTTTTGTTGCGATTGTGAATGGTATTGTATTCTTGAGTTCTTTTTCTGTTGGTTCATTACTGGAGTATAGAAATGCTACTGATTTATGCAAATTGGTTTTATACCCTGCAACTTTGCTGTAGTTGTTGATTACTTCTAACAGTTTTCCAATGGATTCTTTGGGGTTTTCTATATATAAGATCATGTCGTCTGCAAACAGTGAGAGTTTCACTTCTTCCCTCCCTATTTGGATTCCTTTTATTCCTTTTCCTTGCCTGATTGCTCTGGCCAGGACCTCCAGTACTATGTTAAATAAGAGTGGTGATAGAGGGCATCCTTGTCTCGTTCCTGTTTTCAGGGGGATGGCGTTCAGTTTTTGCCCATTGAGTATGATGTTGGCTATGGGTTTGTCGTATATGGCCTTTATTATGTTGAGGTAGTTTCCTTCTATGCCCATTTTGTTCAGAGTTTTTATCACAAATGGCTGTTGGATCTTGTCAAATGCCTTCTCTGCATCTATTGAGATGATCATGTGGTTTTTATTCCTCAGTTTATTGATGTGGTGTATCACGTTGATTGATTTGCGGATGTTGAACCATTCCTGTGTCCCTGGTATGAATCCCACCTGATCATGATGTATGATTCTTTTGATGAATTGCTGAATTCTGGTTGCCAAAATTTTGTTTAGAATTTTTGCATCTATGTTTATCAGTGATTTTGGCCTGTAGTTCTTTTTTTTCGTGGTGTCCTTGTCAGGTTTTGGTATCAGCGTGATGTTGGCCTCATAGAATGTGTTAGGAAGTGTTCCATCTTCCCTAACTTTTTGGAATAGCTTGAAAAGGATAGGTATTAAATCCTCTCTGAAAGTTTGGTAGAATTCCCCAGGAAAGCCATCTGGTCCTGGGGTTTTATTCTTTGGGATGTTTTTGATTGCTGTTTCAATCTCTTTCCTTGTCATTGGTCTGTTCAAATTGTCTGCCTCTTCTTGAGTGAGCTTTGGGAGATTGTAGGAGTCCAAGAATTTATCCATTTCCTCTAGGTTATCCATTCTGTTGGCATATAGTTTTTTGTGGTATTCTCTTATAATCTGTTGTATTTCTGCAGAGTCTGTTGTTATTTCTCCTCGCTCATTTCTGATTTTGTTTGTTTGAGCTTTCTCCCTTTTTTTCTTCGTAAGTCTGGCTAGTGGTTTGTCAATTTTATTTATCTTCTTGAAAAACCAGCTCTTTGTCTCATTGATCCTTTCTACTGCCTTTTTCGTTTCAATAGTATTTATTTCTGCTCTGACTTTTATTATTTCTCTCCTTCTGCTGACTTTGGGCTTCATTTTTTCTTTTTTCTCTAGTTCAGTTAGGTGTGCTTTAAGGTTGCTTATTTGGGATTTTTCTTGTTTGTTAAGATGTGCCTGTATTGCGATGAATTTTCCTCTTAATACAGCTTTTGCTGTATCCCATATGAGTTGGTATGGCATGCTATCATTTTCATTTGTTTCCAGGTATTTTTTTATTTCTTCTTTCATTTCTTCAATGATCCATTGCTTGTTCAGTAGTGTGTTGTTTAGTCTCCACATTTTTGTGCCTTTCTCAGCTTTTTTCTTGTAATTAATTTCTAGCCTTATAGCACTATGATCTGAGAAGATGCTTGTTATTATTTCAATTTTTTTTAAATTTGTAGAGGCTTGCCTTGTTTCCCAACATATGGTCTATCCTAGAGAATGTTCCATGTGCACTTGAGAAGAATGTGTATTCAGCTCTTTCAGGGTGGAGTGATCTATATATGTCTATTAAGTCCAATTGTTTTAGTTTTTCGTTTAGCTCCACTATTTCCTTGCTGATTTTGTGTCTGGATGATCTGTCCATTGATGTGAGTGGGGTGTTGAGGTCCCCTGCTATTATTGTGTTATTTTTAACATCTTCCTTTAGGTCTGTTAATAGTTGCTTTATGAATCTTGGTGCTCCTGTGTTGGGTGCATAGATATTTATAAGCGTTATTTATTCTTGATGAAGTGTCCCTTTGATCATTATATATTGTCCCTCTGTGTCTCTCTTTACCTGTCTTATTTTGAAATCCACTTGGTGTGATATGAGAATTGCAACACCTGCCTTTTTTTCCTTGCTAGTTGCTTGAAGTATTGTCCTCCACCCCTTCACCCTGAGTCTGTGTTTGTCCTTGGGGCTGAGGTGTGTTTCCTGGAGGCAACAAATTGTTGGATCGTGTTCTTTAATCCATTTTGCACTCTGTGTCTTTTTATTGGAGAGTTCAATCCATTCACATTGAGAGTGATTATTGATGCATGTGGACTTAGTGCTGTTAATCTGTCGCTCATTATCTTGTTTTCCTGCGTTTCTTTTCCTGTTTGCTTTAGAGTACCCATTTAATACTGCAATTTCTTATGCTGGGTTTCTTAGATTTTTCCTTATTTATGATTTGTGACTCTGTTCTGTACTTTATTTTAGTGTCTACCTTGAAGTTTGTATTTAGAATCTCGTGTATAATATAGTCTATTCTCTGGTGGTCTCTTACTTACTCGACCAATACTGATTTAGACCCTTTGCTCTTCCCCTCCTAAATAATTATTTTCATTTCTTATTCCAACTCGTCTTATTCATTTGTAGTTAGAGTGCTAAGATCGTCCTTGTTTTGGTAGTTTCCTTACCTTTACCCTAATGCTATAGTTGAATATTTGCTATCCTGTTCTGGTTCTATCCATCGGTCTCCCTAGTCTGTGGATTGTGTCCCCTTTCTCCCTTTTTTCTTTTTTCAAGTATGAGAGCCTTCTTGAGGATTTCTTGTAATGGAGGGCTTTTAGTTACAAATTCCCTTAACTTTTGTTTGTCTGGAAAAGATTTAATTTCTCCCTCATATCTGAAGGAAATTCTTGCTGGATAGAGTATTCTTGGCAGAAGGTTTTTATCCTTTAAAGCTTTGAATATGTCACTCCATTCTCTCCTAGCTTGTAGGGTTTCTGTAGAGAAATCCGCTGACAGTCTGATAGGGGCTCTTTTATAGGTTATTCTCTTTTTTTTCCTTACTTCCCTGAGTATTCTTTCCTTATCATTCCTTTTTGCCAACTTTACTACTATGTGCCTTGGGGTAGCTCTTTTTACATTGACAAATCTAGGAGATCTAAAACCCTCCTCTACACACATTTCTCCATCGATCCCTAGATTTGGGAAGTTCTCTTCAATAATTTCGTTAAGCACACTTTCTGCTCCATTTTCCTTTTCCATATTCTCGGGAATTCCTATGATCCTTATGTTCTTACTCCTCATTGAATCCATTATCTCTCGGAGATTTTCCTCATTTTTTTTTAATTCTTAGTTCTCTTTCTTCCTCTGTCTGGCACCATTCAGCCTGTCTATCTTCTATTATGCTAATTTGCTCCTCTATGTTGTCTACACGGGCATTCAGGGATCCGTATTCTGTTTCATCTGGTCCATTGTGTTTTTCATCTCAAGTAATTCTGTTTGATTCTTCTTTATGATTTCAATCTCCTTTGTGAAGTAACTCCAGAACTCGGCTTGTTTCTCTATCTTTCTCTCTACCTCATTGAGTTTTTTGATTATAGCTGCTCTGAATTCATTATCACTTAGTTTACCTAATTCCAAGTCCTCAGGACTTAATTCTGTGTTGTTATTGTTTTCCTTCTAGTCTGGGGCTTTATAAATTACTGGATGGTAGAGGAGCGGTTTTTTCGCATGGTGGTAGAATTCAGTTGCAGTTACAGCCTGCCACCACCAGATGGGGGTCGAGAGCGGCGTGTTACCTCTCCGACTTTGGGGGAAGATGGCTGCGCCCACTGGCTTTGTTGGGGGGGAGGGGCTGTTACTCACACGCGGCGGTCTGGGTTCAGATCAGTTCTGTTCTCTGGTCTCCCAAGGCCCTTGATTTATGGGGTCCCCGCGGACGGAAGCTTTCCCCCCGTCAGCGGGTCTCCACTGAACCAGCGGCAGGAGTCCTGGATGATCCCCCGGTCGTGCGGCCCCTCCCCCGCTCCTTCCCGACCCGCGCCGCAGCGATCGCAGACTCTAGGGGAGGGGGCGATGTTCTCTCCTACCGTTCCAGCGCCTCCGAGGCCGTCTGCAAGGTTATGATCTCCGCCTTCTTGGTATTGTAGGTCTCTAACGAGCTGGCATTATGTTTATTCTCTGAAATTCAGTTCTTCCAATCTTATGTTGTATTTTGGAGGGGAGAGAATCCCAGGTCAGCTCACCCCGCCATTTTGCTCCGCCCCCCCATCTCAGTGTGATGTATTTAAATGCACAGAGCAAAACATGGTGGCTTACAAAGAGTTCTATTATGTTGATATATATTTGTCAAAATATTTTAAAAATAAACTTGTGGTCTAAAAATAGTGTTTCTTTATAACGACCGAAATAACAAAATCTGTGAGGAGGGGCTTAATAAGGAATGCAGCTCCCAAGTCCTGGTGTTCGTGAGGGAGGTTTGAAGCACTATGCGAAGGCATCTGGTCTCTGTTGGTGACGGGCGCACATACCCCTGATGTGAGCGCCGTCTTGTTGCCACATTTATGACGGAAGGAAATGCTAGATTCCAGGAAGGGGGTGGAATAAGGGGCATCACCTTCCCATTCCAGCTGTGTGGGCTGAGTTCTCTGAACCTGCGCCAGAGGGAGGCTGGGGGTTTACTTTAACTCACAAGTGAGAACTGGCTGTAGAGAGGCTGTGCTTGGCTCCGTGGAGCCCTGTGCACCATGTGGGCCTCCGTTGTGCTCTCAGCTTGTGCGGGGGGCGGGGGGCCTCGTGAGGGCTGTGTTTGTGCAGGGGGTATGCTCAGGGGGCACTCATGTGGGGTGGGTGTGCTCTGGGGGGCGCTCATGCAGGCGGTTGTGCTTGGGGGGCATTTGTGTGCAGGGCGAGCTTGTCCGGGCAGCACACAGCCTCCCTTCTGCGTGTCATCCTCGAGAACCTCGAGAACCTACTCCTTACCAAGAGCATTCTGTCTCCAGCGAGTTCATGGTCGAGGAGCACGAGCTTCGGAAGGAGAAGATCCAGGAGGATTACAATGACAAGTACTGGGACCAGAGGTACACCGTTGTCCAGCGGCAGATCCCGTCCTTCCTGCAGAAAATGGCGGGCAAGATCCTCAGCACAGGTGACACCGCGGGGCAGGGGTGGGCCTGGTGCACACAGCAGGCCTTAAACCCCAGGCCCCACCTTCCTGGGCATGTGGGCATGCCTCCTCTGTCCTGTGCCTGGTCATCGCGTCCCTCTCCGGGGGCGGGCATCCCACTGTGCACACAGCAAGTGCTGAGGCGCAGATCGCCTTCATTTGCTTGGGCAGTGTCTGTCTGCTTCCCGTGCGCTCTGCTGGGCTTCGCTTTGTTCCCTGACCTAGGAGGTGTCTCTCACGTGCATTTTCTTCCTCTTTACTGTTTTGTTTCGAGAACTGTGTTACCACTTAAACAAAAACTTTTTTTATATACAACACTGACGCCAGAGGTGTGGGTTTTCCACACCAAGAGCCAGTTCTCTGTGGACACCAGCTGGCTGTCCTACAAATTAACTCAGTCCTGACACCAACTACCTGGAGTTAGCGCGGGCCCCACAGGTCAAGGGCTCAGTCCTTCAAGACTGCCCCCATTTCAGAACCCGTCACAAGGATCAGGTCCCTGCCACCGCACTTCTCTCTGGCCTGGCTGCAAACCGGGGCTCCCATGACTCCTCCTCAGGCTCAATGACTTGCTATACTGGCTCACAGAGCTGAGGGAGGCACCTCGTTATCGATTGTCGGTTTGTTGTAAAGGGTGTAGTAAAGAATGCAGCGAACAGCCAGATAAGGAGGTCCAGGGTGGGTGTGGAAGGGTCCCCAGCACAGGAGCTCTGTCCCCTGGAGTGGGGATGCGCCACCCTCATGACAGGTGATGTGTCCACCAACCCAGAAGCTCTCCAGACCCCTTTGTTAGGGTTTTTGTGGCGTTTCCATGACACAGGCGTGATGTATGAGGTCGTTGGCCTTGGTGACTGATCCATTCCCAGCCCCTCTCCTGTCCCCAGAAGTGTAGCCCGCTGATCACAAGCTTGGTTCCTCTGGCCCCCAGCCCGTCCTGGAGCTGTCTGGGGGCTGCCACACACGAGTCTCGTCATGACCATGAACTCAGGAGCTGTTGGAAGGGGCTGACGAGTAGCACAGGATGCTCCTCTCACCCCCGTCAGTTGGGAGACCTGAGGGTTTTAGGAGCTCAGCGCCAGGAGCCGGGGACGAAGGTCAAATATGTGTTTCTTAGCATATCACAGTGTCAGTACAGGAAAACAGACAAGGACACAGGCCCCCTTGGGCCGGGAGTGTTCTTAGTCACCCCCACGTGGGTCAGGAACCCATCTTAGAAATGTGTGTGGCACCTGCTGGAAGACACGTTGCTGGCCTGGTTCCGAGAGCTGAGCTGTTTGGGGCAGGGCTGGGAGATGATTTAGAGTCTGGTTCTCATGAGGCTTTTTGAAATTGTTTCTGTGGTCTGATTAGAAAAATCCAGGAGAAGGAGCCTAGCAAGTCTCAGCAGTTACTGCTTCTGTCCTTCAGAGATGACAGTTGTGTTTCTCTGTGTAAAGTGGGTTCTAGGACCGTTCTTGCATTGTCTGCTCTTTCCAGTTCTCTGGCTAGCGTTTGGGCTGTGGTATCTGAGGTTCAGGCCTGTGATTTATTGTACGTACAATAAAAATTCTAATCTGCTTCCCTGCATCTCTTTTTCAGGAAAATACCTCAATGTGGTCAGAGAGTGTGGTCATGATGTCACCTGCCCGGTGGCCAAAGAGATCATCTACACATTGAAGGAGCGGGCGTACGTGGAGCAGATCGAGAAGGCTTTCAACTACGCCAGCAAGGTCCTGCTGGGCTTCCTGATGGAGGAGAAGGAGCTCGTGGCGCACCTGAGGTGTGCTCTTTGCTGCGAACAGCTGCTCGCCTCTTGCACGGCGCAGACCGTGTGGAGAGTGTTTGCCCAAGATGCAGGACTTCCCTTCAGCTGCTCTGTTTAGTCGTTTGTAAAATGAGCATGCCGCCAGGTTGTCTCCCGCCTGGGAACCGGGCACATTTGTGACCATCCCACCTCGGTCCTTACTGCCTGGCATCTGCAGGGATGTCCTCCCCAGGGGCCAGCAGAGGGCAGCGTCTGCCCTTGTCACCTTGTCTGAGGTGCCCTGGCTCCCCAGCCCTGCTCCCTGCCTGGGGCCATGAGCCCTCCTCAGTGCTCCATACAGTGACCCATCTGCAACCCCCTCCTCAGTTCCTTTCTGGCAACATCTCCTCCTGCCACATCCTGGCTCCGTGGTCCTGTGTCCCTGCCTGAGAGCTGTTCTCTTCAGCTAGTTTTAAGCTTACTGCTAGTGCCCCCTTGTTTAAACATAATTCCTGGTTGGAAGCTCAGGGCACTGTAAGTGTGGGTGACATCCTTAGCACGCCCACCTCGTCATTCAGACCGCTCATTTTGGTGGGAACCCTTTGCGTGCACGTGCCTTTTCTGCATCAGTCACCTGCCCTTGTTTCTCTGAGAGTCCAGGCTGTTGCACGTGTCAGGCACCCTCACTGACGTCTGCCTCTCGCCTTCGCCGCTCTGGCAGGTCCATCAAGCGCTACTTCCTGATGGACCAGGGGGACTTCTTCGTGCACTTCATGGACCTCACTGAGGAGGAGCTGAAGAAGCCAGTGGATGACATCACACCCACCCGCCTGGAGGCGCTGCTGGAGCTGGCCCTGCGCATGAGCACAGCCAACACAGACCCCTTCAAGGATGACCTTAAGGTGGGCGTGGCCAGGGGCTGCCTGGGAGCCTACTCCTAAAGATGTGGGGCAGCTGCCTGAGAAAGACGTTGACATAAAAACAGGGTGGGAACCAACCCTGACAAATATTTTTTGTTCCTCAGTTGAAATGATCATGTATCTTTTCCTTCCTTCTGTTAGCGTGATTTGTTTTCATATGTTGAGCCGTCCTCGTGTCCCAGGAATAAATCCCACTTGGTCCCAGTGTGTGGTCCTTTTAGTGTGTTGCGGGATGCGGTGTACCAGCGTCGTGTTGAGGATTTTGGTGTCTGTGTTTGTCAAGGATGCTGGTCTGTGGTTTTCATGTGTCTGTCTGGCTTCACTACCAGGGTGATGCTGGCTTCATAGGTGGAGCTTGGAAGCATTCCCTCCTCTGCAGTGTTTTGGAGGAGTTCCGGGAGGGTCAATTCTTTAATTCTTCTTCAGCATTTGGTAGAATTCACCGGTGAAGTCAGCTGGTTCCGGGCTCTGCTTTGTGGAGAGGTTTGGATGATTTCTTCCCTCTCCTCACTGGTTCGGGTCTGCTCAGGTTTCCTTTCTTGAGTCATTTTTGGGATTTGTGCACAGCTGGGGCTTGGGGTAGGAATTAGTGCTCAGGATCATTCTTGTTTCTCTTAGGTTGACAGTAATGTCCCTGCCTTCGTTTCTGCTGTTAGTAATTTGAGTCTTCTTTTTTTAGTCACTGCAGCTAAAAGTTTTGTCAGTTTTGTGGATCTTTCAGAGAACTAACTTTTGGTTTCTTTGATTTTTCTCTACCATTTTCCTTTCTCCATTTTGTTTATTTCTGCTCTAGTCTTTTTTTATTTCCTTCTTTCTGCTAGCTTTGGGTTTAGTTTGCTCTTTTTCTAAAGTTAGGTTATCGACTTGAGATCATTCTTCTCTTTAATGCGGGTATTTGTAGCTGGGCCTTCCCTCCCAGCACCGTGTTCCCTGAGTTGCGGTGCGTTGGTTTCCATTTCCATTTGACTCAAGGTTTCTTCTAATTTCCCTTGTGATCTTTTTCTTTGACCCATTTGTTTTTAAGAGTGTTTAATTTTCACGTATTTGTGAATTTCCCAGTTTTCCTTCTGTTACTGATTTCTGACTTCATTCCGTCGTGATCATAGAGCGCTTCACGTGACTTCAGTTTTGTGGACTCTAAGGCGTGTTTTGTGGCCTCCCGGTGGTCTCTCCCGAGAGGGTTCTGTGTGCACCTGAGGAGAGTGTGTGTGGGAAGGTCCTGTGGACGTCCAGCTGGTTCACTGGTCAAGTCCTCTCTTAGTGACCTTCCATCCGGTGGTCTGGCCGCTGTTGGAAGTGGGGTGTGAAAGTCGTCCACTGTTACTGCGGAACGCCTCTCCTCCTGACTCTGTCAGTTCTTGCTTCGTATGCTTTAGGGTCTGTTGTTAGGTGTGGGAGTATTTTTTTTTTTTTTTGAGGAAGATTAGCCCTGAGCTAACATCTGCTGCCAATCCTCCTCTTTTTGCTGAGGAAGACTGGCCCTGAGCTAACATCCGTGCCCATCCTCCTCTATTTTATTTGTGGGACGCCTGCCACGGCATGGCTTGATGAGTGGTGCCATGTCCGCACCCAGGATCCGAAGCGGTGAACCCCGGGCTGCTGAAGTAGAACATGCGAACTTTAACCACTGCGCCACTGGGCTGGCCCAGTGTGGGAGTATTTTTATAGGTTAAATTCCTAGAAGTGAAATTATTGGATCAGAATATATGGCCATTGTACAAGAAGACTGATCTTACTCGAATCTGCACTTTGCGGACCAGCTAAGGAGGGGCTGTCATCCGCACACTCGGCGTGTCCGTCTTCCCATCGGCTATTTGTGTTTCTTCTTCCTTTATCCTTTGTCCTTCATTGTGGTTCTTGTCCCTTGTTTCTGATTGTGTCATTCTTTTTGTTGATTTATAGGAACTCTTTCACGCTGTCCCTGGTATGTTGTTGGCCCTTAATGAATATTTGAATAAATGTGTGGAAATTTGTGTGTGTCTACATGATGTGTGGACAGGACACTCTGCCCATCATATCTGTCATTTTCCACCAGACGTGCCTCATCTTTTGACGGGCCTGGTGCTTATTGTGGTAAAAGGTTTAAACCTGAAGGATTCAGATTTTCCTCACTTGCCCTTGTACAAGGCTTCTCATTTATACCATCAGGGGGTATTTTTAAAGGAACTCTGCTTTTCTTTTTTGCTTTAATGGGATGTGATTTAATTTTTGAATTAAGATTTATCAGTGGATGTTTGGTTTCTTAAGCCAGGCTCCAAGATTTAGAATCTGACTTTAGAGGAACTTACCTGCGTCCGGATTTGCTCTTCCAGCTCATTGATGCAAGGGTGCGGAGGTGGGACAGGACCTGATCCTTTCTATTTCTCTTTCCCCAAGATTGATCTGATGCCTCATGACCTCATCACTCAGCTTCTGAGGGTTCTGGCCATAGAGACCAAGCAGGAGAAGGCGATGGTCCATGCCGACCCCACCGAGCTCTCGCTGAGTGGCCTCGAGGCCTTCTCTTTTGACTACGTTGTAAAGTGGCCCCTGTCGCTGATTATTAACAGGTGAGCCTTGGTCCCTCTGGGTGCCAGCCTCAGTAGATATTTATTCAGGTTTTCCAGGAAGAAAGGATTGTCCCCGCCCAGCGACTACCTCGTTTTACAGAGCGTTGAGGGTAGCCTTCCGCACCTGGTCATGTCCAGTGGTCACTGGCTGCATGGCAGCCTGGGCGCAGAACTGTGTTGGTGACATTGCAGCCTGGTCCATGCTCTGTGCCACAAGCCTCGTTTATGACGTCTGGTGCCAGCAATAAGCACCAGGTGTCAGTCAGAACCTTACGTGCCTCTTTCCTTCTTTGTAGGAAAGCCCTGACTCGCTATCAGATGCTCTTCAGGCACATGTTCTACTGCAAGCATGTGGAACGGCAGCTCTGCAACGTGTGGATCAGCAACAAGACCGCCAAGCAGGGCTCGCTGCACTCTGCCAAGTGGTATGCCCTTCCTGCGCTCAAGGGCGCTTCCCTCGAGCAGGATGGCTTGGCTCTTCACACCTTGAAAAAGGCGATGTGATAACGCTCATTAGTAGCTTTTAGATCCACATTGTTTCTTGTGTTGTGTGGCAGTGCAGGGCCTTTGCTGACCACAGGGCACACTGGCTCTGTCCCCAGCCCTCTGCACAGACCTGCAGGACAGCAGGTCCATCTGAGCATGAGCCCTTCGAGGACCTCGAGCTCCTCGGGGGTTGGGATTGTTTCTTTCCTCCTCCTGGCACACTGGAGTGCGTGGTCTTGGCAGACCACTCTCTTTAAGCCAGAGGCACTGCACACGGTCTGTGGCCCCAGGTGTGGTTGTGCTGGGTGTGAGCCGGTGTCGTGAGCGGCGTGCCCGGAAGAGGTGCGCCCTGACGACAGCACCTGCACAGCTTGGGGAGCAGGTGGTGCTTCTCAGACGCTGTGGACACACCAGCTCTGCATCTCCTCTGAAACTGTCTTTATGCTCGCTCAGGTTTGCTGGTGCCTTCACTCTGCGACAGCGAATGCTTAATTTTGTCCAGAATATTCAGTACTATATGATGTTTGAAGTGATGGAACCAACCTGGCATATCCTGGAGAAAAACCTGAAATCTGTGAGTTACAGCTTAATGTATCTTAATGTTTCAAAGGCTCTCTACCAACCAGGGTGTGTTTCATGAATTAGGGTCTTCAGAGAGGAAAGCATTGGGTCAGGTGTCAGGGAGGGAACTGCAGGGAACTGGTCCCAGGGCTTTGCTCTCTTCTTCCTCGTGTGGAGAGGGAGGCTCCCGGGCGCTGCTCCCACTACTCCTGGGGAGCAGTCAGAGTGTGGCGGCTCGGGGAGCCGGCAGGGAGTCAGTGTGGTCTCAGTGCCTGGTCAGGAGAAACAGGCAAAGCTCTCTGCACGTGCACAGAGCAGTTGTCCTTCCCACCGTGACAAGGTGTGTGTGCGTGAGTGAGCATGTGAGCGTGAGCGCGTGTGAGTGTCGGGGGAGGTCCATGCTGCACGCCGCGCTCCCCCAGAGTTGAGCTGTTTGAACAGCGTGGGTGCCTCGCCCTCCGAGGGAGCTCTGAGCCTGTGAGGTGGAGGGCCGGCACTCCCACCGCAGCATGTTCAGGCCCTCTGGAACCTGTCAGCTGGAAATCTCAATCGCATTAAATGCCGGAAGCAGAAAGTGGCAAGTCGTAGTATTTCCTCCTTGCTTTCTGTCCTTAGGAACCAACACTTTGGACCTTTGGTGGCACGTTTAGTATCATTTTCTTTTAGTGGTATTTTGAAGTTTCCCCCCAAAAGACCACAGGATTGTTTAAAAAATGGAAACAAAACAGAAGTGTACGAAATAGCCAAAACCGAAGCCTCGCACGTGTTGAGTTTCTCTTGGTGAAGCTGTTCCGAGAGAAGAGTCTGGTGCCCTCTTTGCAGGCCTCCAACATCGACGACGTGCTGGGGCACCACACGAGCTTCCTGGACAACTGCCTCAAGGACTGCATGCTGACCAACCCCGAGCTGCTCAAGGTCTTCTCCAAGCTCATGTCTGTGTGCGTCATGTTCACCAACTGCATGCAGGTGCGTGCCCCTGCCCTGCCTGTGCCGCCTGCTTCCCGCTGTCACTGGGCGTGTCCTGCCTTGAACCCCACGCAGCACTGTGGCAGGGACCGCTGGCTGCAGTGTCTCTGTCCAAGGCTTTTTTATGGACACCTTGTGTTTTTTTTAATCAGAACTTGAGTTCTTGGATTCAGTTAAGTGTTTATTGGGCACCTGTTACAAACAGTTGCCCCAAGGTGATGCTACAGAGTGTCAGGAGGCAGAAGGGGTTGCGTGGGGGCTGGTGGGGTTCCAGGCACAGGTAGGGGGTCTGGTTTGGAGGAGCTGGTGGGAGCATGTGGGAGGTGGCAGAGCCCGCGATGTGGTGGCTGATCACAGAGGGGATGGGAGCGCATGAACCCGATTCAGTAGACACTTAGGAGCCATGTCAGGTTCCCAGATGGAAACACCATGGAAGGAAACTATTTTTAGAAAAATTAGCTCTTGAGCCGTGTGACAGGCAGACTTGGAAATTGTGAGGGTGCAGCTGGTTGTTCCCACCTTCAGCCTCCTGGGTGTCCCGGACAGGAGCGGGGAACATTTCATGTGGAGCGAATGGGTTGTAGCTAACAGAAGCATTTCTTCCCAACCCCAAGAGGTTTACACAGAGCATGAAATTAGACAGTGAGCTGGGTCGCCTGACGCTGGAGCACGGCACCATGCTGGGGCCGCCCACGGAAGCCGAGCGGGCCGAGGAGCGCACCAGGAAGGAGCTGGCCAGGAAGGTGTGTGGCCTCGTGGGTTAGTCCAGAAGACCCTCCTTCCTGACCAGATGTGACATGGTGTTAGGATTGCAACACTTCAAAACCAAACTCACTACCATCCTTTCTTTTCTGTCTTCCCTGTGATTCAGAAAAGACCGTTGTAAAATTAGGTTCTAAACAGAAGCCAGAGAGAATCTCCCTTACCCCCTCATCCCAACTTCAGCCCTGCTGCGCTCCAGGGCGAGGCTGCAGTTATCCACAGTGGGTGTTGTGGGGAGGGCGAGCCGCAGGGATGCCCCGTAGAGCGGGTGAGGAGGGGCCGTGGGGACGCCCAGCAGAGGGCCTGGCGCTTAGCAGGCACGGGGCCATGGGCCTCGCTGTCAGCACGATAAGGATCCATTCTTAACTAGAAGTGTCAGGTGGCTCACCGGGTGCAGGCATGTGTCCTTTCATGGGCACGGATGGGGGGCATGGGCCCGGTGGCACCAGCTCCAGTTCTGGAGGTGCCCAGGCACTGTCCCACGTCCCCAGTCCATTCCCCTTGCTGAGAGGAGGCCAGGAGAAAATAAGCGATAGCCTGAAAACCTGAGCTTCGGAAAGGAAACCCAAGGTTCCATGTGGCGGTAGGAGCAGGGCGCCAGCAGCCCAGTCGTGTCTCTATGTCCTGTGGTCTCAGGAACTTTAAGATGCTGTAATTTTTACGTTTATCACACGAAAACTTCCTGAAACCCATTCTTCTATTAAAAAAAAGGGGGGAGAAGGACAGCTGAGCCGTTGGAGAGTCGTGCCGAGACCCAGGGGCCAGGCCGGCTCATGACGCTAATGTGTCTTCCAGTACCTGGCCGAGCACGTGGACGCTCCTCAGCTGGCCTCCAGCTTCGAGGCCACCATCAATAAGTTTGATAAGAACTTCTCAGCCTACCTGCTCGACCTTCTGGCCCGACTGAGCATCTACAGCACCAGCGACTGCGAGCAGGGCATGGCCAGCGTCATCTCCAGGTGGGTGGGCAGCTCTCCACCCATGCCACTGCCCGTCATGGTCCCCACCCCGCTCACTGCAGGCCCAGGCCTCCCTCGCTCTCCCGCCCCTCTGCTCTCTCACCTCCACCCCTGTCTTCCCCACAGGCTCGACTTCAATGGCTTCTACACGGAGCGCCTGGAGCGCCTGTCTGCAGAGCGGAGCCAGACGGCAGCCCCTCAAGTGCCCATTCCACGCGGCCCCCCCGCACCAGCACCCAGGGTGGCCGTGGCCGCACAGTGAGGCCCTCAGGGCCCTACCCCCTCCCCAACTGAAGGAAGGACGTAGGTGCTGGCAGTGCTACGGAGGAATACATTCAGGGTTTTTAGTCAGATATTCCCGAAACACATGTGTTGTGTGTTGTCAGCATTTAAACATGAAGCCTGGGTGTTGTCTGCGCTCAGCTCATCCTGGCTCCCAGGGCCGTGTTTCGCTTTGGACCTGCGCCCAGACCAGAGCAGTGTCTGTGGCCTTGCTGCTCTGCTCTCTTAAACAGAGCAGCTTCCCTCTCTGTGATTTTTTTTCTTTGGTCTCAAATAAAGACAAAGTGAAAGAAAACATGTGGCATTTGAGCAACATCAAAATAATTGTTTAGGTGCTGTGCAGGGGACGAGGTCTGGGCCTGGTGTCACGTGTCCACACCTGGTCCAGGTGAACAGGGCTGGACTCCCTGAAGTCAGCAGGAGTCCCTCCGACCATGGGCTGGGTTTTCTCTGGGCGCTAGGGGGCAGCACAGCCCCTGGTCCTGCAGCCTGGCCGGGGCTGGAGAGCATGCGTCATGAGGCCCAGCCTTGTCCTACAGGAGCAGAGGTGGCGGGCCACGCCCCGCCCCTCAGGCCTGTGGTTTGCCCCCTTGGCGGTCACCTGCCCTCCTTGTGCCCACCTTCCTGACTCAGCAGCGGGTAGCACAGCCAGCCCTGGGTGTGCTGCCTCAAATACCTCCGTGCCCCTGCACGGTTCTCTCCACCAAGCTTCCCTTCCTGCCAGTTTTCATGTGTGTCACTTTCGAACTTCTGACCACTTGCTCCAGAGGCCTCCTTGGCGGGCAAGAAGCAATGAGAACTTGGCTGCACAGACAGGTCCCCCCCGTGGGTGTCAGCGTGCACGGGAGCACCGCGGAGCTGGGGGCGCGACTCTCAAGCTGCAGACGGCTTCCTCTTCTGATGTGCAGCGTGTGCAGACAGGACTGTGAGCAAGCAAGCATGCTTATCTGCCAGCCAGAGTTGCCACAGAGTCACGGCATTGTGCAAGCAGCAGACTGAGCAGAGGAGCCTGCTGGCCCTGAGGCCCAGATCCCTGTGTCCCTGTCATGGGCTCTGGGCCGCATACCTTCCCACTACAGCAGGTTGCAGGTGGTGGCGGCAGGAGGGGAATGTGTAGCACCTGCTGGTCGCTGGTGGGATGACTTAGGTGGGTCATGTGGGCCGACAGGGGTTCCTGCGTCCTGGCAGGGCTCTGCGGGCTGCGCTCTCCTGGCTGCTAATGCTGAGTCCCTCTTAGTTGGCTGCGCCCAGGCGGTCTGGTCAGCTCATGCGGAGCCTGTACATTCACAGCGGCTTTTGTTGTTGCCTCTATAGGACATGTTGCCTTTGAACTTTTGCTTCAAATAACTTGGAACATATAATTGGGAAAGAGAAGCAAAGTTGCCAGGAGGGTTTGGGATTCACGTAGCATCATTTTATAAGATCACGTATAAGCTCGGAGACAGAAGCCTTAGCGGCCCCAGCACCAACTCTCCTGTCACCTCTGCTGGAGAACCCCAGAGTCCGGTTAGCCCCTCTTGGGTTTTTCGTTTTATCCATTCACTTGGGGAAAGTTATGGTCCATTGAACTTTGACCTCTGGTCTGGAACTGCCTCTGGGTACCACACTCTCTCACCTGAGATCTTGACGTGTTCTCATGTCCGGCTCTCCCAGGAAGTGTGTCCAGAACTATGAAGGGCAAACCCGCTTGGTTCAGCCACAGGAGGCATGGTTTCCCCGGTGACAGGGACCCACCAGGAGAGGCCTGGGTGTCAGGCCAGTGTGGGGATGGTCCCACCCCGCAGGGCAGGGTGAGGTACCAGTGGGCAGGCACAGTCCCACCTGAAGCCCCCAGGCAGCCTTTCAGAGTCACTTCCCCTCCAAGGCCCCAGGCCCACCACCTCCCGCCAGCAGGACCCGGGAGCCTGGTCTCCTAACCTGCACAGACAGGATGCACGGTTGTAGAGAGGGGCCCAGTCAGTCTGTTCACCTCCTCCCTAGGTTAATTGGTCCACAGTTATGAAGACTTTTCCATGTGCTGGACCCTAGACTGTCCAGGAGCCTATAGGGAACCAGAGATAGACACAGGAACACCTTTGAGCCACAGGAGGGAGGACGCTCCCCCAGGTGCCTGCAGACCCCGCCCCAGCCCCGCCCCCCCGGTGTCGGATTGGCGGTGGCTGGGGGTTGGTGGCTGGGGCGGGGCTCGAGGGTTGAGCCTCCCAGCAGAGCGCAGGGACCACACCGTGTCCCAGAGCGCACAGAGCCACCTCTCGCTCCCGTTCCCATTCCTGCTCCGGTCCCCAGACCCCCAGACCCCGGCCCCGGACGACCGACCCCTCTCCACATCCCCTGGCCATGTGTGGCCTTGGGCCCTGGCTGCTGGGCACGCTGTGGCTGCAGGGTGAGTGCTGGGTGTGGCTCTGGCCCAGGTCTGAGGGGCCGCAGTCTGGGTGTTGGGTGGCCACCTGGCCTTCTGCAGCCCCGCCTGCTCTGGGCTGGTCTCTGGGGGTCGAGGGCGCAGAGGTGGTTATAGCGAGGAGGCCCCAGTGGTGGACTGAAAGAACCTTCGAACGGGAACTGAGAGGAAGAGCGCTGCGGGGGGTGTTTCCTGAGCTTGTGTGGGGACTAGGGCTGGGGCCGAGTAGAGTGGAGGGCCAGCCAGCGGCTCCAGTCTGCCCCGGGGCCCTGGGGTGATTGCCCATACTACGAGTGCCACCAGCTGGGCAGGGACGGGCGAACCCAGCAGCAGTGGTCTGGAGATGAGGGTGGAGGGCGCCTCAGGCGGTGGTGTAACCTCTGGCCTGGGGAGGATGAGTGTCCTGCTGGTCCTGGCCCCACCCCGGCTCCTCAGAACCTCCTGGGCTGGAGGTGGCCAAGGGAGCAGCTGGGGAGGGGGCCATTTCCCGGGCAGGCGGGGCTGGGCTGGCCCTGGCCCAGCGCTCATTCCTGGGGGTTTGTGACAGAGACACGTTCACTAACATCTGAAAAGAGGGAGAGAAGAGTCCCCAGGGGTCTCTCCAGCGCTGGCCTCCGCTGTCTGTGGTGGGATGGGAGGGGTTTCTAATCTGGGCCGGGTGCACCACCTGTCAGACGCCATCGTGTGATCAGTTGAGATGAAAAGGCGTAAACTCTCCCCAAGGCCTGTGTCTCCTCGGGTCTGGGGAGGGACATCCGGCTCAGCCCTTGGCTCTGGGGGGAGCCGTCTGGGGGCAGCTGGGCAGCTCCTGGAAGGGCTGGCGTGCGGGGCAGGATCTCTGAGCGCTACGGGGCACAGGTCTACCTGGCCCACCCGGAGCAAAGGTTCTGTGGCCTTTTTAAGCCCACCTGGGCCCGGGAGCCGGCTCTCAGGATCTCTCTGGTCCCCGAGTGTGCTGTCTGCAATTCCCCCAGATGAGGCAGGGCTGGCCCACAACGGGCCTGGGACAGGGACTCCCCTGGAGGGTGCCCTGCGCACCTGCTGACCCTCTCTCTCCCGCAGCGTTCGCCCCCAGCGCCCCCCTGCCCCATGTGGAACAGTACGAGGTGGTGTGGCCGCGGCGCCTGCCAGGACCCCGCGCCCGCCGAGCCCTGTCCTCCCACTTGGTAAGTCGGGGGCGGGGGGGGCCTGGCATGGGGTCCCTAACTGGCTCCCAGAGCTGGTTTCCGTCTGTGAAAGGGATGGTAGTTCCCCGTGTGCCCGGCAGTTGTGAGGGGCCAGCCTTCCAGACTGAGGGCCGGGTGGGCTTCTGGGCTGTGTGCCCCGGGGGGGGCTCCCAGTCCACTTGGGCTGTTTCTTCCCCCACCCCCGCCTCACCTTTGTCCTGTGTCCTGCTTCTCTCTGGCCAGGGCCACGCCCTAGAGGGCCGTCCGCAGAGGGTGGGCACTGGGGGCTAGCCGGGGCTGCCCAGACTTCCTTTCAGGAACCTGCCGCGGGCCACTCCCCGCCCGCGGTCACTCCCCAGTTTCGCTAAATCAAATTCCTCTTAGCCGAGAGGGGATGGCTCACCCGGCGACACACCTCTGTGGAGCATTTGGGGCTGGGCTGGGTTTTCCCGGAGCTGCCTGGGGGCATTCCTGAGACTCACATGGGGGCGTTGGAAGGGTGTGCACCTGTGTGAGGAGAAGATGTGCCTGCGGGGGGCGGGGGGGGGGGGGGGCCCGGCCCTGCCCTGGGGGGGGGGGGGGGGGGGGGGGGGGGGGGGGGGGAGGGCTGTCTGCCGCCCTGGCCTTCCCCCACCCTCTGGGCATAGCACATACTTGTCCCGAGGGGCCAGCAGGCCTGAGTGAGGGCTCTGTGGGCTGGGGGCTAGCTAGGGGCGCTTCCCGCTCAATCTCACACACCCACCCCACCCCAGTGGAGCCCAGGGCCTGGAGGGATGGGCCTCTGGGTGGGGGAAGGTGCTGGTGCTGGAGGGGCTGGACTATCTGCTCTACTGCCTTGGTTTTAAGATTTCATTTTTCCTTTTTCTCCCCAAAGCCCCCCCCCCCCCCGGTACATAGTTGTGTATTTTTAGTTGTGAGTCCTTCTAGTTGTGCTATGTGGGATGCCGCCTCAGCATGGCTTGATGAGTGGTGCTATGTCTGCGCTCAGGATCTGAACGGGCGAAACCCTGGGCCTCCATGGCGAAGCAGGAGAACTTAACCACTCGGCCACGGGGCCAGCCCCTGCTGCCTTGGTTTTAAGGGCTGCCTGTCAGGGGCCACGTCCCTCTCCTTGCTTCCTGGGGAAGGGACATCATCATTATCCTTGGATAGACAGGATGGGGAAACTGAGGCCTGAGGAGCCCAGTGTGGTTCTAGGTAGAGCTTCCGCCTGCCCAGGATCCCCTCCAGCCCAGCCTAGCCCTGCCCGGCCCCAGGGTCCTCTGAGAGGCTTTCGGTCCTGGGGTGCCCAGCTCCCCTCCGCCCCCAGGTTTGAGGTGGGCATGGTCTGGGGCCGGGCCCCTCACCCTGGATCCTCCCTTTCCCTGGCTCAGGGCCTGTACCCAGAGAGTGTGAGCTACGTCCTTGGGGCCCAAGAGCACACCTTCACCCTGCACCTGCGGAAGAACAGGTGAGCAGGGGGCTCAGGCCCCACCCCTGCCCCAGCACACCTGTGTCCTTGCCTCAGGCTCCCTGGCCAGCCTCTCCTCCGGCTAGAGGCAGCTTCTAGGGGGAGCAGACAGGCCCCAGATGCCACAATGGATCTCTTCCAGGGACCTGGTGGGCTCAGGCTACACGGAGACCTACACGGCCGCCAATGGCTCCCAGGTGACGGAGCAGCTGCAGAGGCAGGTATGGTCCTGGGGGCCCTCCCGATGGCCGCAGTAGGGGGCCCTGGGAGCAGGGCCTGTGAACTCTGATGTCCTCCTCCCGCAGGATCACTGCTTCTACCAGGGCCACGTGGAGGGGCACCAGCACTCGGCAGCCAGCCTTAGCACCTGTGCTGGCCTCAGGTGAGTGCCACAGGCCTGGCTGGGCATGTCAGAATGTCAGGGCCATGGCGCTCCCCTCACTGTCAGAGAAGTAAACTGAGGCAAGAACCGGGCTGGACGTGGGCACACTTTTCTGCACTTGTAGAAGTTACAGGTTCCCCGAGCGTGAGGCTCCCACAGGCCCCTGGACAGTGTCCCCAGAACGTCTCAGTGCAGAGTGGGAGCCATGCCCTCGGTCACCTGAGGGCCTGCTGTCCTTCAGGGCTCCTGTTCCCCCAAGATGGACAGGCAGGGGGATGCACTAATTTGGAGCTGCCTGCTCCCCTCTGCTCTCAGGGGCTTCTTCCGGGCTGGCTCCACCGTCCACCTGATCGAGCCCCTGGATGGGAGCAGTGAAGAGGGGCAGCACGCGCTGTACCAGGCACAGCACCTGCAGCAGAAGGCCGGGACCTGCGGGGTCAGCAACGCCAGCCTGGAGAACATCTTGGGACCTCGGGTCTTGGCAGCCTTCAGGCCCCGGGTGAGGAGGCCCCGGCCAGCCTCATCCCCTGTCCACTTGGGCCTGTGCACCCCCAGACGCCCCACGCACTCAGCGCAGTGAGGGTGCCACCTGCTGTGCCTGTAGTAAGTGGGCTGGTGTCTCCAAGCTGCCCCCTGAGTTGGTGGGCCCGGACCTGGCTTTGCCCGGCTGCTGCAGAGGCAGCACCTTCGTTTGCATGGGAGCCTCCTGGATGGCCCCCTACACTGAGTGGGATTGGGCGCCAGCTCCAGAGCCCGGGAGGTGGTCAGCATGTGGCAACTCGGCTGGGGCCAGGAGGGCTGTGGCTGGGTTGGCTGACTCGCTTCTCGTCGCCGCTCCCCAGGATTGGCTGCCATACCGAGATACCCGCTACGTGGAGCTGTTTGTGGTCGTAGACAAAACAGAGGTACCTTGGGGTGGAGCGGGGCGGGGTGGGGTGGGGCAGGGGCAAGCTGCCAGATGCTGCAGCCTGAGGATCTGCTGTCCTACAGTTCCAGCAGGTGGGCAGCCGAGAGGCTGTGCGGACGAGGGTGCTGGAGGTGGTGAACCACGTGGACAAGGTGGGGTTCTGTCCACCCTGAGGGGGCATCCCCTCCCGTGGCTGCCAGGAGTTCCTCCCAAGACCCCTGGGCAGCACAGGTCCCTTCTGGACCGGGCATCACCCAGCCCATAAGAAACCCTGGTTGTGGAGGTGTGGGGGTGCCTGGAGAGTAGGAGATGGGTGACTGTGTGGGGGGCCAGCAGGTGGAACTGTCAGCCAGGGGAGGAGGGAGCTGGGATCTGTCCCAGCCTCCTGCCTGCGTCCCACTCACAGCCGACACTGCCTCTGCGGGCCCCAGGCCCAGCTTGCTCTGGGGTGGTCTCAGCCTCTTACCTGGCCTCACTGTCCTGGAGCCTGACCCAGGGGACTCCATCCTCTCGCAGCTTTATCAGGCACTGAATTTCCGCGTGGTCCTGGTGGGCCTGGAGATCTGGAATGACTGGGATAAGATCAAAGTCAGCTCGCAGGCTGACACCACACTGGACAACTTCCTGGTCTGGCGGGCACAGGACCTGGTGAGACGACAGGTGCACGACAATGCGCAGCTCATCACGTGAGAGGCGGGGTGCCATCGCAGGGCACGTGGGTGGAGGGTCCCCTGGGGGAGGGCTTTGCGGGGACCAGGAGGGGCACTCAGGAGGTGTCCAGGTGCTGACACTGCTCTTGTTCCCAGTGGGGTCGACTTCACCGGGAGCACCGTGGGACTGGCCAGGGTGTCCACCATGTGCTCACAGAACTCGGGGGCTGTGAACCAGGTGTGGAGGGAACCCCACCCAGGCTTGTGGGCTGCCGGGAGGGGAGCAGGCTGGGAGCTTGAGCTGAAACTCGTGAGGGGTGACCTCAGGGCTCAGCCCCACCTGCTTGACTCCAAGCTGTCTCCATGAGCACCCAGACGGCTGCCTCTTCCGGAGGATTCATCAATGCTTTTAGGTTGTAAGACATGTTGTTGGCAGGAAGTGACACCAAACCCCTCAGCCTTGTTTGGGGCAGTGTGGCTGGCAGGAAGGTGGATGGGCTGGGTGGGCGGCGCCAGCCAATGCAACCTCTCCCCGCAGGACAACAGCAAGAACCCCATCAGCGTGGCGAGCATCATGGCCCACGAGATGGGCCACAACCTGGGCATGGACCATGACGAGAACGTGATGGGCTGCTACTGCCCCATGCCGCAGGACAGCGGTGGCTGTGTCATGGCGGCCAGGATCGGGTGAGACTCGCCTGGATCCACCCTGGCTGAGGGCCAGCTGCACAATGGAGTGTCCTGGGGATGTAGGCGGCCTGCCCTCTGCTACCCTCCCCTGATGGGGATCCTCTTCCCTCAGTGTCAAGTTCCCCAGAATGTTCAGCCACTGCAGCCGGGCCAACCTGGAGATGTTCATGGAAAAGCCCCTGACAGACTGCGTGGTGAACGCCCCAGACCCTGACCGGCTGGTGGGCGGCCCTGTGTGTGGGAACGGGTTTGTGGAGCGCGGGGAGCAGTGCGACTGCGGGCCCCCCGAGGTACGGTGTCGCATGCCTGCCACTACGCTCTGTTCCCCACCAGGTGCCCCGCCCACATGCCCGTGGCCACATGTCAGAATACTCCTGTTCTCCTGTGACACCCACAGCTGCCCGTAGGGGACCCCATGGGAGGGAGCAGCTGTGGCCTCCCCATGGAGGCCTGGCCGGGTGGGCTGTGGAGGGAGGTAGGGTCCCCGGGTCTGCTCTGGGGCCTGGTGCTGCCCTGTGTGCAGCCCACTGCGACCTGTGCTGAACCCCTGCCCCCAGGACTGTCGGAACCAATGCTGCAATGCCACCACCTGCCGGCTGGCTGAGGGGGCTGAGTGTGCCCATGGTGGCTGCTGCCACGGGTGCAGGGTGAGTGCGGGGCCCCACCTCAGCTGTGCCCCGAGGGTGGCGCAGGGGGAGGAAGGTCCCAAGGACGCTGGTGACAAAGCAGTGAGCGAGGGCCTGTTTGGGTGCCCACTGGTCCCATGGTGAGCTTCGCTCCACTGGGCCAGGTGAAGCTGGCCGGTGAGGTGTGTCGCCCCCAGAAGGATGGCTGTGACCTTGAGGAGTACTGCGATGGCCAGCAGCCAGTGTGCCCGGAGGATGCCTTCCAGGAGAATGGCACGCCCTGCCCAGAGGGCTACTGCTATGATGGGAACTGCCCCACGCCAGCCCAGAGGTGCCGGGACTTGTGGGGGCCAGGTGAGGCAGGTGTGAGTCCTGGCCGTGTGACCCACAGGCCTCCTGGGGTGGTTGCCCGTCCAGGCCTGTGGACTCACCTGCTCCTGGCCCTGCAGGGTCGTGGGCTGCCGCGGAGTTGTGCTACGCCCACAGCATCTCCCCAGGCTGCAAGAGCACTGTGCCCCTTGGCTCCAGCAGGTGAGCGTCTGGCTGTGGCCCGACTCCCCCATGTCCAGGCACAGGACGGGGCCGCCCACAAGGGTCCTCTGACAAAGGAGTCCAGGGGCTCGGTCCACCCTGCCTTCCAGGCCCCAGGCCTGAGCGTACTGCCCTCATGGGAGGGACAGTGGGTTACTGTGGCTTGGGGGCGTGGATGTCCATCTGCAGGTCCTAGGGGTGTGGAAGCACTGTCAGCGGACCCCACAGCCTGTCCAAGGTCCTAGGCCTCATCTTCTGCATTCCACGGGTCCCCCAAGTGTGGTCAGCAGGAGCCCCAGCAGAGCTGGCACCACACATGTCCCTCTGTCTGCAGGGTCAACAAGTGTGGCGCCCTATACTGTCAGGGCGGGCAGAAGCCCCCAGAGCGGACTTCCTGCACCTTCGTCTACCGCTCGTCCACTTGCCAGGCTCTTGGGCTGGATGGCGGCATGGGGTACGAGCAGGTGCCCGAGGGCACCCAGTGTGGTGAGGGGAAGGTGAGTATCAGGGCCTCCAGTGGGCGCGTGGCCGGCTGTGGCTTTCAGGGGCTCCCCAGGGCTGTGACCCAGATGTGAGCCCGACGTGCCCCAGGCAGCCGTCAGGCTGCTGGAGGCCCAGGTTCTGGACGCGTGTCCCACATGGGCGAGCTCACGTGGTCCCAGGCAGGCAGTGGCAGCTGGAAGAGGGCTGAGGGGAGGACTCCCCTGTGTTCTCAGTGGAAACTCAGAAGGCGGGCGCAAAGGGAGGCGCCGGAGAGGCCAGTCCTCAGTTAACGTGAAGACCTTAATGTTCTACAAGCCCCCCAGGGGCCAGATGGAGCCGGTCTCTGTGGCCCTGGTGCCAACAGTGGGTTGGCCAAGGCTGGCCAGCGGTTGGGCTGCAGACGAGGCCATCCTGGGTGTGGTGGCCATGGCCCACCCTCTTGAAGCTCACCCTGCAGGTTTGGGGTCAGCTTCGGCTGGTGGGAGAGAGTGGGTGGGCATGGGCTTCAAGCAGGAGTCTAGAGTGGCTGCCTGAGGAGACCCCCACTGCTCTCCAGGTTTGCTGGAAAGGACACTGCCAGGACTTCCATGTTTACAGATCCAGAGACTGCTCTGCGCGGTGCAGCGACCATGGGGTACGTGGACCTAGGGGACAGCCTGCCACTGGCGCTTTGGGGTTGGAGTCCAGTAGGCTGCATTTGGGACGAGCCCAGGTGGACAAAGGCAGAGGCCAGCACCCAGGAGCTGTGCCAGGAGCTACCAGGGCCTCTTGGGCCTGGAGCTGGCTAGGATCTGGGCATCCGTGGGGGCATTGAGGCCCAGGGCGGTCCTGGTACTGGTGGATGTGAGGGCTGGGGCTGGTCAGACTTGAAACGTTCTATTTGAGATGTGGGCAGTGTGTTCAGGTCTTAGTAACCTGTGCTGTGATGTTGGGAAAGTCAGAGCCACCAAGAGCTTGAAACAAGGGGCTGGAGCCCCCCATCTCAGGGAGGGGGCTGAGCTCGAGGACAGCCCACCGTGAAGCTGGCCTGTGCCTGCGCCATGCTTGCGTTGCTTGGAACGCCCTGTGGCATTTGGTAGAGCCCTCCATAATCCGGTCAGCCTGTCGCATGCCCCCAGATGAGGGGCTGCTGCTGTCAGCACGCCTGCTGGGGCCCATGCCAGGGGGTGGCAGCCCTGGGCAGTAGAGTAGGGCTCGAGGATGAACCCAACTGTCCTCCATTGTGAAGGTCATGGCAGAGCCCTTGCAGGCCTGAGGCCAGGCCTGGTGACTCGGAGGAGCAGATGGCGCCTAGGGGGTGCTGGGCGGTGCAGCAGACGGAGGGTCTGGAGGCCCAGCCTGACGCCTGCTTGCCCCCAGGTGTGCAACCACAAGCAGGAATGCCAGTGCCAGCCGGGCTGGGCCCCGCCCTACTGCGCAGAGCGGCTGGCCAACACAGGTAGGGTCCAGACCACTCCAGGGGCCTCCCACCCGCACAGACTGATGGGGTCTGGCTGGGGCTCATGCCTTTTCTTGACCTCCTGGGCAGGGCTGAGAAGGAAGCTGTGTGCCCCCAAACCAAGAAGGGCATTGTTTTTTTTTTTTAAGATTTTATTTTTCCTTTTTCTCCCAAAGCCCCCTGGTACATAGTTGTGTATTTTTAGTTGTGGGTCCTTCTAGTTGTGGCATGTGGGATGCCGCCTCAGCATGGTTTGATAAGCGGTGCCATGTCCGCGCCCAGGCTTTGACCCGGTGAAACCCTGGGCCACCAAAGCTGAGTGCAGAAACATAACCACTCTGCCACGGGGCCAGCCCCAGAGGGGCATTATTAAAATGCAGGTTTGCAGCCCCTTAGGCATTCTGACCCCACTGGTAGAGGGCGGGGCCCAGGAGCCAGTGTCCGCACTTCTGCCCTACCTGAGAAGGGAGACCATGCTAGACGGAGGGGCGGGGGAGCAGTGACAGGACAGCACTGGCTCTTTGGCCCGGTCCCCGGCCCTCTCCTGGGCCCGGGAACCTCAGAGCCACCCACCTCAGGTGTCTTCCTCCCTAGTGGCCGCTGAGCATGCGGCTGTTGACAGCACCACCAGCCTCCAGGGCGTGGCCGGGCCACACCGGCGTGATTGTGGGCCTGGGGCCACCTGCCACCAAGCCCTCTGACCTGTCACCTGAGAGCGCGGAGCACTGGTGTAAAGTACCAGGTCTCAGTGCCGAGGGTCCTGAGATGGCCATTGGTGGTAGGGAGGGGCCCAGGGCTCTATGTTCTCAGCACAGCAAATGGGGACCCCGAGAAAGGCACCCCACTCAGCCTCAGGTCAGCTGGGCAGGGGCTGCATCACCCAAGGGTTCTCCCAGCCCTACTACCTGGCACCGGGTCCAGCCCTTGACACCTGGCCTTGTGTGCCCCACAGCGTCGTGGAGCCTCCTGATGGTGCTGGTGCCCGTGGTGCTCCTGGTGGCTCTGGGGCTCATCCTGGCATGTGTGGTCATCTACTGCAAGCACTGTAGGACTGCCCAATGGAGGTGAGAGCATGGAGGGGTTGCCAAATGCCCCTGTGCGCAAGGAGCACTTCCCCAGCTCACACTATTGGGAAACAACCTGCTGCTGTCTGAGGAAGAAGAACCAGCAGGTCCCACAGAAGGGCTGGGGGCCGTGGGGCCCTCGCTCTGAGCCCCCTGCCTCTCGCTGAGGCGGGAACAGGTGACAAGTTTGGTGACAGGTTGGGGATGTGGTAATCCCAGAGGGAGGGCCCCCACACAGACCTGAGCCCAATCAGAGCCCACACACTTGGGATGACGTGGGCTTGAGGAAGCTGCCCCTATCACCAGATGCCCTCCACGGGCAGCTGCATTCTGACCCTACTGTGGGTGCTTGCTCTGTGGGCCCTCGACACCTGGGCCAGCCACAGCAGGACTCACTTGCCAGCGGCCTCTGGGCAGCTCGCCCTGGCCCAGCTGGACCCCAGAGCCAATGGGGTCCAGGACACACGAAGCTGCCTCTCCCTCTTAGTGTGGCTGTGGCTGGCACACAATGCAGGGGCCACTGTAGCTGAGAGGGACCCTGGCCAGGCCAGGGGACCCCATGCCCAGGAGCCCTCGAGTCCCTTGGCTGAACCCTGAGGCCAGGACGTGCTAATCTGTGTCACTTTCTCCCCAGGAACGTGGCGTCCAAGACCAACATGGGGCTCTCCAACCCCACGTTCCACGAGGGCAGCGGCACGCCAGCAAAGGGCAGGGCTCCGGCCTCTGCCACAGGCTCCCCAGAGGCAATTCCTACCACCGACCCCAACCAGCCCCCGAGTCCCAAGGCTTTCACAGTGACCCCAAAGCAGCCGCCCGCTGCTGTAAGCGCCAGCCGTCCCTGATGGGCTCCCTGGGCCAACCCCAAATCTCATGCTAGGTGCGACACCTGGGGACTCAGGGCAGCTGCCACCAGCACCCTGTTTAAAGGCAGAAATGAGGCTTTAGGATGGGGAGACTGATGACTGCAGTGAGCCAGTGACAGAACTGGAGTCTGAACTTGAATCTGGGGCTCTTGGCCTCCGCAGCATCCCTCTGAGGACAGTTTTGAGGCCCAGACACCCTCCATTGCTGCCCAGCACCTCCGTGTGTCCACACAGCTGAGGGATGTGGGGGTCACATCCTGGGCTCAGGGCCCTGTGGGCGCACACACAGGGCCTTATTCTCCCTCCTCTGGGAGAGGCAGGAACATGGGGTCCTGAGCTGGGGGGCAGCTCTGTACCTGGGGCTCCCTGGAGGCGACCACCCTGTGAGACCCAGGCTCATGGCCCTGTTCCCTGCAGACCCCCGCTGCCGCGTCCAGCCTACCCTTCACAGTTCCCGTGTACACCCGGAAGTTCCAAGACCAGGTGAGCCATGGTGGGGCCAGCAGACAGGCCTTCTAGAGGACGCCAAGTGGGTCTGGGGAGGCGGAGGGCCGGGGGCTGGACTTCGTGGGTCCGGGACCCCAGGGTAGCTGCTGGCTTGGAAGGCTGATCATCTGGGCCCAGGAGGACATTGAACCCTCGGGCGAGTCCTGACTGCCCCTCCCTCCCGCCAGCTCCGACCAGCTCCTCCTGCCAAGCCCCGACCAGCTCCTCCTGCCAAGCCCCGACCAGCTCCTCCTGCTAAGCCCCTCGCAGAGCTGAAGCCCAAGCAGGTGAGACCAACCCCCGCTCCCCAGCTGTACCTGTGCCTTTCTTCCGCCACAGGGCCCCTCTTGGGCCAGACCCCTGGCTGACCCACAACCTGAGCCCCACAAGACGAGGGAGTGAAGGGGGCTGAGGGGTCTCGGGGGGCTCAGGGGAGCTCTGGGGGCTGAGGGGGCCTCTGTGGGGTGAGGGGGGCTCTGGGGGCTGGGAAGCCTCTAGGGGGTGAGGAGGTGTCAGGGGGCTCCAATGTAGCCCCCCTTTGATGTGAAGCTTTAGAGGTTCTGGAGAGATCCCTCCCACATATGAGTCACTGGAGCCTGTTGAGTCACAGCTCAACTTGCAGGCGCCCCTGCAGTGTGGGGTCCCGTTCCCCAGCAGAGCTCCCACCTTTGGGGTCACCTGGGAGTCCCTTCCAGCCAATGCTGAGGTCTGGCCCTGGCTGGTCTCCTCCAGTGCTGGGAGCCCCCTGGGCCCTGCTGAGAGGCCTGCGCGCTGCCCCTGAGGCCCTGGACAGACCTTCTTTGCCTCCCGGCAGGCGGCTGACCCAGCTGCTTCTGGAGAACTGGGGGTGGCAGGAAGGGGCGTGGCAGCACGAGGCAGTGAAACAGGTTGGCCCCCCTCCTGGCACCCTGTGGGGGATCACTGTGTCACCAGGGATGTTGACTCATCGTTTGGTTGTGGTGGTGCCGGCGGTTTCTCTGCTGTAAAGTCCCCGTCTTCCCTGTGTAGTTATCGTCTGGGAGGGACTTTGAGATGCTAATCTGATTAGTTCTTGAACTATGACCCGCAGTGTCTGCAGCCACTGGGGGCTTCTTGCCTGCAACAAACATTACTGCAGGGTTTGCTTAATAGAGATTCTCTATCTCTCTTTCCTTTTTAACTTTTATTTTGAACAAATTTTAATCTTATGACAATTTGCAAAAATAGTCGTTTTGACAGGCCAAACGGGGTCAGGGTGGGCAGAGAGGTTTCCGGCCAAGGATGTGGTGATAGCTAGGCAAAGGCTACAAGGGAATTGTGCTGGCCTGAGGTCCTGACTGCTCAGTAGGATCCTTCTAAGGTACTGAAAACTACAAGTGCTGCCCCACCCAGGCGTCCCAGGGTGCAGGACGGTGTGGCCAGGCAGCACCAGGGCTCTGCAGGCGGCTTTCCTCCTCCACCCCAGGTCCCCACTGCCCTGGGAAAGCCAAAATGGAAATTTTACTAGTTCATTCTTGGCTTTTAACTTCCAAAGACCCACATTCTGGCTTTAAGAGCTTTTCATGGGTATGGGGGGAGGGGGACCCTGAGGGAGAGAGCAAGGTGGTGAGACAGGTTGGGGCCGATCCCGGAACTGGGGGCTCTGCCGCATTTGAGTCTCATTCTGCCTGCGGTGGCAGCCATGGGTGTGTGTTTGGGGTGGTGTTTGGGGGACTCTTCTGTAGAGAGCTCAGCAAAGAGAAACCTGCAGGCTGGTCTGGAGCAGAGCAGAGCACTATTACTGCACAAAATTGGGGTTCTCTTGCCCGATGTGCATTTAAAAAACCAATTAATTATGGCATCTTTGGGAAAAGAAAACAGCTTTATTCTGAGAGATCAATCTGCAGGGAGACAGGGGGCGTGTGCTCTCAGCTCTGTCTCCCTCGTCCAGGGCTGGGGGCACAATTTATGGGATGACGGGGAGGCGGTCTGAAGTGTGGAGATAGATGATTGGAGGTGAGGAGAAGTGAGGTAGTTGCTGATCTGCACAAGTGTAGTCAAGCTTCGTGCCTCTTCATATGATGCATGTTCACAAAATGGCGACATTACCATGATCTGAGCGTGGAGTTTTTGGCTTCTTGACATCAAAAAGGTTACTTATTGAGCATTTGCACAGGCCCAGTTGATGGGCTTGTGGTCTCACTCGGCCTAAACTGGACAAGGGGTCTCAGTTCCTGAAAGACCACTCTTAATTACTCTGTTGATAAGATGGGGTCAGTTGAACTGGTCCTGGAGGGTCTGCGGTGACAGCACCTGGGAGCTTTGCTAGAAGGTGCTGAGGAAGGTGGTGTCTGGCATGGCCTGGACCAGTTAGGTTGTCCACTGTCAGCTATGTCTGCCTCTTCCCGGGTTGTCAAGCCAACCTCCACGTCCCCAATGCCACCAGTCAAGCCTGGGCCTGGAGGGGCCAACCCTGGACCCATTCAGGTAAGTCCCTCACACAGAGGGCACAGGGCAGCAGAGTGATCTGTCTTCCCCCATAGGCTGACTGGCTCTGCCCAGAGAGGTTGAATGTCTGCTGTATACTGTCAGCACTTTTCAGTGATTGCTGGCTCTGCTGGCGGTTACTTTGTCCTTTTCTCCTGCCAGTGTAAGTGAGAAAATCATTTTTTAGTGTTAGCTGTTGACATTGTGACTGTCACTGCCGGCTATCACTGTGCAGGGCCACTGTACTGTTCAATGAACTGGGAATCCACATTTTAAGAAATGTAAAAGGAAATAGATTCAGTTGTGCTCTTTGTAGCAGATGCTTTTTAACATCAGTTCTTTTTTCCTCCTCCCAGGGAGTTGTTGGCTCAAAGGTTGCTCTGAAACCCACAGTCCAGAGGAGGTGATGGAGCTCAGCACGCCCTGGCTGGGAATCTGCGCCCGTCTGGAAGTTGCCTATTGTTCATGCTGAAGGAGCTGTGTGAGCCTCGCATCCAGCAGATGCAGCCAATTGGCCCCAGCCCTGGGTGCCCCTCCTCAAGGGGCTGGGTCCAGCGCAAGAAGTCTTAACAGAAGAGCCAACTCCTCATGGCCAAGGTCGCTGGTCACAGCCCAGGCTCACAGTCCTGGGCTGAGGACTCTCAGTCTGCGTTGTTCCTGACCTCAGGAATGCACCACCTGAGAGGCTCAGTTATTACCTCCTCAGCCACTTTGGCCACGCTTAGCTCCACGGGTCAGCGGCACGGCTGCTGTGCCATGTGCCTGCAGGTCTGGACGGCCACTGCTGCCTCTTCTGGTTCTCCGGAAACCTCAGGTGCACATTCTGCACGGCTGAAAACTTAAATCAAAATTTTGTATTTTATGATTAAATTATTAATCAAGTTCTAAATGACGGGAGACTTTTTTTAGATCAATGGAAAATGGTGCATGCGAAACAACAGAATTCAATTTATAAGTTTTAAGGGTCCAGGGGCCAGCCCGGTGGCGCAACGGTTAAGTTTGCACGTTCTACTTCTGCGGCCCGGGGTTCGCTGGTTTGGAACCCAGGTGTGGACGTGGCACCGCTTGACAAGCCATGCTGTGGCAGGTGTCCCACATATAAAGCAGAGGAAGAGGGACACGGATGTTAGCTCACAGCCAGTCTTCCTCAGCAAAAAGAGGAGGATTGGCAGCAGATGTTAACTCAGGGCTAATCTTCCTCAAAAAAAAAAAAATTTGAGGGTCCAATGCTTGTTAAAATAAAATGTATATTGTAAATGGACAGTGTCAAACTTTTTACCTTTTCTCCCTAGACTTTGTCATAAGCCTCTTATATTACACAGTCCCAACGCACAATGTGGACGGCCTGCCGACCATAGGCTCCGCGCGCTGGCATCTCAGCCCCGCCTCTGGCCCCCACCACCTGCCCGGCGCCCCGCCCCTTCCGGCCCCGCCCTCGGTCTCCTGGCAACGGCCCCACCTCCTGCCTATGACCCGCCCCTTCCGGCCCCGCCGCCTGGCGCCCTCCGCGGCCTCTACGCCTGGCTGCACGGGCTCCCGCTCAGCCGCCCCAAGCGCCACCTGGCCCGGGACTTCAGCGACGGCGGTGAGGGCGAGCTGCCGCGCGGGGGTCCTCGCGGGCGGGCGGCCCGGGGGGCAGCGCCGCGGGCCGTCGTCAGCTGGGCCGGCGCGCCCCCCGCTCGCAGGGAGTGGCCCACGGTCGCCGCTCCCGGCAGAGCGCCCCGAGCGGGGACCCCGGAGCAGGGCAGGGGCTCGACGGACCGGCGGGATGGGGGAAACTGTGGGGCCAAGATACTGGCAGCGGCGGCTCCAGGAGGGGGGACGTGGGTCCAGCTCTCACAGCCCTCCCGCTGCGGCACCACACCCCGGGGACTCCCCCAGGACTCAGAGGCCACGGGACAGTGACACGTGAGGACACAGGGATTCTGAGCCGGCCAGCCAGGCTCACCTTGCGCACCCTCACCCCCAGTGATGCTAGCGGAGATCGTGAAGCACTTCTACCCCCGGCTCGTGGACCTGCACAACTACATCCCCACGTGCAACACGGACCAGAAGCTCAGCAACTGGAGCGTTCTCAGCAGGCAGGGCGGGTGGGCTGGCAGGCGGCAGGACTGCTGCGCTCAGGCCAGCACAGGCTTTCTGGCTCCCTGCCTTTCCTGGTTGGACTCCCCACTCCTCATTCTCTAAGGCCCTCCCTCCAAGGCAGGCTGGGCGGGCAGCCTCCCCCTACACCCCTCGCCTCTGAGACAAGTTCTCAGGCTGTTTTCTTGCTGTGGGTTTCCCTGACAGCCTTGTCAGTGTTGTGTTCCTGTCCACCAGAATCTCACCATCAACCTGGGGTTCCTGGGGGCTCCTCACCAAGAGGACAGCACTGGTCAGCTTGAGACCTGCTCACCAGGGCATCAGTCCTGCCTTCTGACTGTGTCCAGCCCATGCTGACCACACTTCTCACTCACCAGTAATTCTGGGTGCCAGGCTCTGTTCCAGGCACAGCAGACACGGCAGTGAACAGGCCCCTGCCCTCGCGGAGCTGAGAGTTTAGTGGGAAGACAGATAAAGAGGGAGAAGTAACCAGTGTCAGGTGTAATGAGTGATATGAATTGAAGGACGAGGCTGGGTCCCTGAGGAAGTGAAAGTGAGGAGAATGAGATGGGGGCAACCTGCAGGTGCGACGGAGGCTGCAGTGGGGAGCAGGGTGCAGAGTCCCCGAGTCCTCGCGGGGGAGCTGAGGAGTTGAAGTTGGGTGGGGAGGGGAGCTCAGAGCTGCCAACGGTCTCTGGAGGCCAAGCCAAGGACCCAGCTCCTCGCCTGGGGGCACGAGAGCCACTGCAGGGTTGAGGCCTGGGCAGGCTCTGATAGGACTTATTTCAGTGGGCTGTGAGGGGAGAGGAGACTTCGGGGAGGTGAAGGCAGGGAGAGACAGCCTCCAGGGGCAAGAGGGTGGCAGCTGCAGGCAGGCGTCGGCTGTAATGGTGGTTAAGTCAGATTCTGAGCCCTTGGGAGGTGAAGCAGCAGGACTTCCTCAAAGAGCAAAGGGTGACAGGCAGGAAGGTGAGTCCTACCCCAGAGAGTCCCTGAGACTTGAAGGGGCCCAGTCCTAGCCTCTGCCCTGGAAGGAAAGCAGGCCCTCCGCCTGCCTTCAGCGCACACTGCTCTGAGGCTGCCACCTGCTTCCTTTGCAGGAAAGTCTTTCACAAGTTGCGTTTGTGTATCTCCGAGGTGGATATCCAAAAGGTGGTGGCCAACACACCCGGGGCCATCGAGCCCATCTTGTGTGCACTGAGGGAAAAGGTGGAGGACCGCACTGCTCACGAGGACCCACCCGGCGCAGACATACGTATCAGTGCCATCTTACGGTTTGAACCTGCTGTGTCTGTCTCGCTTGGACATGGTCCCATTAGCTGCCAATGAGCCAGCAAAACAGGAAATCAGTGGTGGTGAAGCCCCTGCTCCCACGGCTCTGGGGTCCAGACTGCAGTGAAGCCCGTGGTGGTACTGCTGATGGGGTCAGCCCTCAGACCCTCCCAGCCTTACCCGCCTGCCTCTGGGGAGTGAAAACTCCCTTTTCAGGGGCCAGCCCGGTGGTCTAGTGATTAAGTTTGCCTGCTCCACTTCAGTGGCCTGGGGTTCGCGGGTTCAGATCCTAGGCACAAACCTACACATCACTCATCAAGCCATGCTGTGGCAGCATCCCACATACAAAATACAGGAAGATGGGCACATATGTTAGCTCAGCGAAAATCTTCCTCGCCAAAAAAATTAAAATAAAAAACTCCCTTTTCAGTACCACTCACTCCAAGGCCAGCCCAGGCCATGCCCTCGCCCCTCCTCCAGTTTGTCCCCTGACCTCTCCCCCAGTCTGTGACTGGAAAACTCAGGGAGGGGAGTTGGTAACGAGGATGGTGTCAGCCCCTTGGCCACATCCACTGTACAACCTCTGAAATCTTTGCAGGACCCAGGAGCCTCCAGTGCGCATGCTGACGGGCCATGGGTGGGGCTCACCACCCACACACACGCTGGTAGTATCCAAAGCCCTGACTGGGGAAACTGAGGCCCTCAGAGCCCCTCTGGGCCTCCCGTGAGGGTAGCCCCTTAGAGACAAGGTGTGTGGCACTCGCGTTCACACACCTGCAGGGGAGGGCAGGTGTGCTCAGTTGCACACAGGGCCCAGTGGGCCTTCAGGAGGGCAGTTCCTCGCTCCAAGGGGACCACAGGGGAAGCCCTGGCCCCCTCACCTCCCAGGCACAGCCCCCCAGGTGGGGAGCCTGCAGCCCCTGTCCATAGGCTACGCAGAGCGGCCGTTGCTCAATGGACACATGTCTAAACAGGGAGCCATTCACAGGCCTCAGGGCTGCGTCACGGACGGTGTTAAGCCAGGCCCGTGCCGTGTGGCATGTCTGTGGGCTCAGCCCGTCGCCCGCAGCTCTGTGCTGCTGCCAGTCGGGCTCCTCTCCGAGGCGCAGGCCCTGAGCTAGTGTGTCCACTGGTCTCGCAGGCCTACCGAGCCCCTCAGCGCCATCTGGCGTGAAGACTCTTTGGAGTCAGATGGCCAGAGGTGCATGCAAAAGGTGGGCCCCTGTCTCTCGAGCTGTCTGCCGTCCCACCTCCTCTCTGCCTGCCTGCTGGGTTGAAGGCCAGTGTTTGCCTTTCAGTCAGGACCCAGCTGGAGGGCCCTGGGAACACGCAGACCCCAGGGTGCAGCAGCTGCTGGAGGAGAAGGAGCAGGCTCTGGCTCTCCTGCAGGAGTCAGTCAAGGTAGGCAGCGGGCCCCTCAATGCCCAGACACCCTTGGGAAGCAGAGGCCCTGGTGGGAAGCGTTCTGGGGAGGTGCTGCATCTCTTCTGGCAGCTCGGACCCAGCCTGGGTATGGTATGAGGGGGCAGGCAGAATGCCTGACCAGGGTTAACCCACATTTAGTTCGATTATTCAGAAAACAATTTAATTATGGAATATTCCACACATCCCCAGGAGCAGGGAGAACAGTATAGTGGACCCCCACCCCCTCCCATGACCTCACCACCGGGCCTCACCAGTTGCCAAACCCTCTGTCACGTGCCAGAGGCTGCAGGCAGTCACAGGCATCACCACCCAGAGGTGCTGGACAGCAGGCCCAGGGGCCATAGGAGCCAGGCAGGGAGCAGAAGACACTCCCCGAAAATCCACGCCTGGTTCTGCAGTGCACGCCTGGTTCTGCTGTGCACGCCTGTCCCTCTGCTCCACCAAGGGTCTTCCCTGTTCCTGGGCTCAGGAAGTGCTCAGCTCCCTCTCTGCCATAGAGAGTGACCACTACATGCCCTCTCCCCTGCCCAGTGGGAGCACAGGTGGCAGCTTCCGCCCCGAGACAGTGGGGGTGCAGCTGCAACAGCCAGGCTTCAGGGTCAAAGGGGCCGTTGGGAATTGTGATGACCGCACAGTTCCCGAGCGGGTGCCTGGATCTTGACAAGCTATTTTCTTGACGAAGCAGGAAAGTGATATCATCATGTGGTTTGCGTTTGCTGAACGACAGCAGAGAGGAAGAGAGAGGAGAGATGAGGCTGCTGTCTCAGCAAGGTCACTGGTGGCCCTCGTGGCCACGCCTCGTCTGGTCCTGGTGCTAACAAAGTGAATCCTAACTACTTTATTTTACAAAACCCCGAGGGGAAAATAGTTCCATCTGCCATTTAAAATGGTGACACGTTGAGTGCTGTTCCTGTCATTGTCACTGGTGTGAGGTACTCCACATGGGATGAAATAGACACCCGGGGACCATGGTTTTGCCTCTCAGTGGAGCAGCGGGTGTGCATGGGCAGGAGCCTTCTGTGTCGGCCAAAATAGGAAGTCCATCACGGTGGACAGCGCTCACTCAGTGCGAGGCTCGGACACCCCTGCCCTTTGGGGCTTGTCGGTGGGGAGGGGTGTGGCGGGGATGTGGTAGTATGAATGAGCACCTGAGTGGCATGCTGAGTCACGGAGGGGGTCCGTCTGCTGAGCGCTCACACCCTGCCTCGGCCAGCTGGAGCTGTCTGTCCTTAGCTGGGCTGTGGGCCGTCACACTGTTGCCTTCACTTTGGACATGGTGTTTGGGGGCAGACGAGCTTTTTCAAATCCAGCTATTCCACTTTTCTCGCCTATTCAAGCGTGCCTGGGTCTGTGCTTCCAGTGAGGGGAGGTTTGTGACACGGCCGTCCCTCACAGAGGGGGCCCGGAGGGGCACAGCAGCAGCCACGTCCAAGGCAGGACCGTCTGAGGGAGGGCGTGGAGCTGGGCGACTCCTTCTGCACCATCGTTCTTCGTGAGAACGTCTTCTTGGTCTGAACTTTGAGAAGTAAACGTTGTACATAGTATCCAACTGCCGTGCATGCCTGCAGTGCTCCGGGTGCCTGCCGGGGGACCCAGCTGGGCCCTCCCAGGCTGCAGGGGACAGGCTGTGAGGTTCCAGTAGGTTTCATAGCTCTGGCTGGGCGGAACCCAGGAGGAGGCAGGGAGGGTTGGGGGAGGAAAGCCAGTCCCTCCCATGACCTACCCACTGCACCCCCTCCCTCTCGTGTCCCGCCCTCCCTGAGTCTGCTCCTGCTGCCCAGAACCCCTGACCGCATCATCACCCTGGTCCCTCAAGCTCATTTCCAAAAGGACCTTTCCTGTGGGGCCCCACACCTGTCTCCCTCCAGGGTGACTCACTCAAGGGTCTGACCACTGGCCAGGTGGCCTTGCAGTGAGGCTGGCTAGACGCTCAGCCCAGGGGCTGAAACTGCCTGGCTCTGGCAGATGGACAGGGCATCCTTGGTTGTGCCTGATGTCTTTCAGACATGTGTGTTTTCCTGAAGATTTTGCAGATGAAGGTGGTCAGGTTGGAGCAGCTGGTAAAGCTGAAGGACCAGTGGATTGGAGTGCTGTTGAGACCCACGGACAAGCCCCAGTGACAGAGAGGCCACAGAGAAGGCTCCTCCCAGAGGGCTCCTGGGGGATTCGAAGGAACGCTCCCTCCCCAAGTCGACTAGACCCTGAACTTGAACCCACATGGGACTCCCCAGACCAGGGCTCTTCCAGATGTGGCCGCCCGCAGTCCAGTAGGCTCAGAGCCGGGATGTCTGTGTACAAAGCCCTCTGGAGCCCTCAGCATGTGGATATTTGCAAGTCTGGAGCCCAGGGCCCCTCGGGCTGCACGTCCCAGGTTCCTGGGGTGTCGCCCAAGGTTCTTGCCTCCGGAGCCTGGTTTGGGCATGAAGACTTAGCTCTGGTTCCCTTGAGCCCCGAGATGTCTTGTCATCAGCATGAACAAGGAAACACATCTGTGAACACAGAAAGTGTAGTCTGCGAGTGTAGCGTTCCTCCTGGTGTCCGAGGGCCCCAGGCTGGCTGCCAGCATCGTGCGTCTGCCACCCTGAAGTCGTGCGGAGGATTCTGTAGAAACAGCTCACTGGGAAGTTGCGTCCCCCTAGTCTGTCCACTTTCTGTGCTGAAGGGAGCCCATGAAGATGGGGAGGCTGTGTGCGTGCTGGCTACCATCCCTGGGTGGTTCTGGGAGCCTCGCAGCTGTCCCCTGTGATGGACTGGTCACTCCGCTTTGCTCGGGAGAGTTGGGGTCAGGGTGGAGCTGGGCCTTGATCCAGTGTGGCTGCAGCCTCCTCACCACGGATGGTCCCCACCCAGCCCACACGGGGTACGTGGCCTTGGGATGGGGACTTCAGGGTGCCTTGATGTGGCCAGGGTGCCCCAGATGGTGAGGTTGGCTGGAGGGGACAGGCGAGGGGTGTGTTCTGCTGGCTTCTGTGTCCTAGCATCCAGCCTGCCTTGCTTTTGCACCCAGAGTGGGGGGCTGGGAACAGCCCAGACTTTTATTCTCTTCCTCCACCTGCTGCCCACCCCCAGGCTCCTGGGCCAAGAGCCTGGCCCCCTACAGGGTCTCAGGAAGCAGTGTCTCCTCCAGCCCTGAGTCAGGGCCCGCAACACAGGTCAGGGCTGCGAGACTCAGAGGACAGGTCCGAGGCCCTCCTTGAGAGTTGGGTTTTAAGCTCCATAGGAGCATGACTGAGGCAGATTTGCTCCGTGAGCCAGGAAGCATGTTGAGACTCATGGGTTAGGAAGGCCCCCTGATGGTGATAGCCAGCTTAGCCCGTGCCCAGGCACCCAGTGGGTAGGGGCTGCATCCAGGAGGGAGCTGTTCCCAGGAGGGGAGCCCTCAGTTGCCTTCTGGGTGGGCTGGGCGGGGCTGTCTCAGAGGTCTCCCCTCTGCACAGCTGCCCCTGCAGAACGAGGAGCCGCAGGATCTGCGAGGGGTCCAGGCCTCGGTGGGGGCGTCCAGGCCCTGTCGGTTGTGGGAATCTGGGCTACATGCAGCACCTGCTGGTTCCTCGTGTCAAGAGCGGAAAGATCCTCCCAGAGACAGCACGGCCCAGAGCTCACCTCAGCTTGGCAGCTGAGGGAATTACAGGAAAACCTGGTGGAGGGTCTAGCCCAGAGCCTGAGGCTGCTTCAGACCCCATACCTGGCTGCCTGCTGCCAGGCTCCACAAGCCAGGATGGGTGGCTACCACCGCTGCCTTGGTGGTACAGCAAGGGGCTGCTGCTCTGCTCCAGGGCCCAGACACATGTGAACACATGTGTATACGTGTGAGGCTGGTTGGTCCCTCGTTAAAGTAGAAGGCCACTGTGTGAGTGTGCGTGTGTGTGCTCATGTCCCTGTGGGTGCGGGCACACCTGTGTGCTTGCCAGTGAAGTTGGCCCTGGAGGTGGCCCCGAGGGCTGGGCTTTGGGGTGGAGATGAAGAATGGAGCTTGGGGAACGTGGCCCCAGTGACGGTGCTGCTCGTGCAGTGACCCGCTCCCTGCAGCGACCTGGGAGCAGGTGCAAGCAGCAGGGGCCTGAAGGCAGCTGAGGAGCGCCACACCCAAACACCCCAAACGCAGGCCCCAAGCCCACAGTGGCCTCTGCGGGGTCCCAACCAGGGCCCCCACCCCTGCTCCACTCCAGCTTCTGGGGGCTCAGCCCGGGGCTGGGGGTAGGAACGAGGAGGGCAGTGGGGGCAGGCCTGGGGCTGACCAGAGGCCAGAGGGCATGGGACAGGGAAGGCACAGCTTGACTCTGTGCCACCAACAGGGGCAGGAGCAAAGAGGAACAGCCCAGGGTGGGGCTGGTGTGTCCTCAGGGCAGGACACAGCAGGCCAGCTCTTGGGGCCCCTGATCCAGGGGCCGTGGCTGCCGTCCAGCCCACCCCGGCCCCTCAAGGGATGGCCCCATTCAGACGGTGGACCTGGTGGGCAGGTTGGCGGGCAGTGGGTTCTGTGTCCTGCTGGGCTCTGGGCAGAGCCAACTTAGGCCTGTGACTCGGGGAAGTAGGAAGCAGGACCTGGAGGCCGGCCCGCACCGCTTGGGCTGTGTTGGGTCCTGGGCCACTGGTGTGGGAAGAGCCTCCCCAGGTCTGTGGGAGCGGAAGGGGGCTGCTTCTCCCAGCCTTGCCCTCGGCTGGCAGAGACCCCAAGGCTGGCACCTCAATGAGGGCTCCACTGGGGCCTGCCTCTGGCCTGGCAACTCCCAGGCCTTCTGGGCCCCTCTGGCCACGACCTTGGGCAGCCATGACGTCAGAGGACTCCCGAGCCCAGCCCACATCTCCTCTGTGGGGTAGAGGGCTGACAGCCAAGCCAGGGTGCTGTCCAGGGTACTCCATGTAGGCCTGCTGCCCAGCCCCCCCACCTCCCCACCCCACCCCCTGCCCTGCAGAGAGCGTATCACCTGTGCCCCCTCAGGCACTCATGGCCTGCGTCTTGGGGCCCCACCCGGACGAGGCTGGCTGGGGGTGCAGGTGCTGGAGGGGCTGTGTGTGCCACAGGCTTCAGGGTTGGGGGTCTCCCTCAGGCATGTACAAAGCTGATGACAAGTGAATGGTGGGGGTGCTACTGTGAGTCCCCCACCCCACCTCCATTTCCCTGGGTCCCTGGGGCAACCTCACCATCAGGCCAGCACAATCTCAGGCCCAAGATGCTTCTGGATCCTTCTCTGAGGAGGCAGGAAGGATGCCCCCTACAGCCCCATGAGCATTCTCTGAGCACTCTCGTCCCAGTTCTAGTACCGTGGGCTGCGGGCACTCCCCTGGGGACCGCCTGACCTTGGGCTCTTGGGGTGCTGGTGCTCCAGGGTCCCTGGGAGCACTCACTGTCTACAGGTTTCTGGGCTGGATTAAAGGGGTCCTCAGAGGGTCTGGGGTCCGGGCCAAGGGTCCAACACCTCCCATGTCCACCACGGAGGCTCCTGCAGACGGTTAAAAAGGTGGAAGTTGCGTTTCTCCTGCACACTGGGGGAGGGGGGTGGGGGGGTTGGGCCTGGGTCTCCAACCCCTCCCGCCCACTGGGGTGGAGATGAAGCGGCTGTCTCACCGCAGTGGGCACGCAGTTGCTCAAGGGGATATCCTGTTTCAGCCGCAGTCTTAAGGAGCAGCGTCACATCCTGGCCATGACTCCTTGGTGAGGAAGCAGCCATGAAACAGGCACTGAGTTTAACGTCACTTGCGAGTCACGCTGGTGGGCTCCGTTGCCCATGTGACTGTGGAAAGAATCCAGCCTCAGGGTTAAATCTGGGACAAATTCAGAAACCAGGCCAGTTCCGCCCTGCAGCACATAGGTGCTGCCCTCCCACCGCAGCTCTGTCTTCACTTCACACTGGGGGCGGAGCAGGGGGCTTAAGACAGGTCTGAGTGCAAACCCACAGAAACTCCAGTGTCTTCTTGTCATGAGCAGATTCCTGTCTCTACCATGTCAAGGCTCTTCCTTGGAAAGAAAGCCAGAAAAGTCCGACAGGCTCTGGAAGAGCCTGAGGCAGCCTGCTGATCCACTCATGTCACACGCTCTGTCATCCCCACACAGCCCTCCACTCGGACCCACACAGCTGCTGGGTCCAATTAACCCTCCAGTTTTAGAGACTTCCTCCAACCATAAACCACGTACAGCAGGAACAACCGCCGGAGAGTTACTGAGAAGTTTAAAGGGAACTGGGGGCCGGCCCCTCCCCAGTCCAGAAAGCCGATGGGAGTGCTGGTGCAGCTCTCCAGCCACAAGGCGGGTGCACGGGTGCACAGCCTATCACCCGGCAGATCTTTTCGCATACGTTAAATATTTCATAATTTAACAAACTTCTTAGGGGGAAAACCTTAGGACGCACAGAGACGTGAATGTCAACTGGTGATTAGAAAGCCACTGTGCCCTGTGAGCCGTGCGGGGCAGCATGTCACCACACCCACACTGCGCTGACCAGCTTCTCCTCCGACCAGCTGCCCGCTCAGCATCGCGAGATCCAGATAGAGCCTGGGCTTCTCAAACCCACTTCTTCAATTGTAAAATGGGAAGCGGGGTGCCCACGGGGTGAGACTGGCCCAAGGGTGACTCCTTGTGGCCAGTGTGGCAATCATGCCCTCCCGGCCCTTCCTTAGGCCTTGGCAGTGCGCTATGATTCAGGTCTGCAAACACCTGGGTTTGGGGCTTTGATGCCCTGGCCTTCCTTGTCACTGTCCTGCCCGGAAAGGACTGGAAGTTCCCACTTCAGCCAGAAATCTGCAAGGCACCGTGACCTGAAGGGCAGTGGTGGAGGGCCCCAGTGTGGTCAGAGATAATCTCAGGATACCGGCTCGACCTCCAACCCGTGGGGCGCCCTGACCCATGGCCCACCCGACGGCCCCACGGGTGCCCCTCCCTGGCTCATGATTTTGCAGATTTTCCTGAATTTTGGCTTTCCCTTCCCAGATGTGTTTTTGAGTAAGTGAGACAGAGGCCAAGGAGGCTCTGGCTCTGTCCAAGCTGGACACGGTGCTGCTGTGGACACGCCTCGGGGGGCGACAGGCTGAGGCCCGCCCAGGTCTCCCACGGGCCCCACGGGCTGGAAAGTCACTTCAAACAGGCCTCGTGCTGCCAGGAGCAGCAACGTCCAAGCAGGAGCCACAACCCTCTCCCTGTGGCTCCGGAGCTCGGAAAACGAGAGGACAGCGTCCCCACACTCACGGCGCGCCCTCCAGTGGCAGAGGGGGTAAAGAGCAAGATGGATAAGTGAAGGGTGCGCATGGTAGGGAGTGCAGAGTGCCAGCTAGAAATTGAACTGGGAAGAAGGAAATGAAAAGCCTGACATTTAAGAGTGGGTGTTCAAGGGAGCCCACCACAACTGACTTATTTTTTTTTTTAAAGATTTTTTTTTTTAAGATTTTTTTTCTTTTTTCTCCCCAAAGACCCCCGGTATATAGTTGTATATTCTTCATTGTGGGTCCTTCTAGTTGTGGCATGTGGGACGCTGCCTTAGCGTGGTTTGATGAGCAGTGCCATGTCCGCGCCCAGGACTCGAACCAACGAATCACTGGGCCGCCTGCAGCAGAGCGCGTGAACTCGACCACTCGGCCACGGGGCCAGCCCCCACAACTGACTTTTGAGTTAAGACGTGGAGAAAACAAGGTGGCCGGTGGTTCAGACAGGGGCAGCGGGTGCAAAGGCCCTGGGGCAGAGAACCAGGGGTCAGAGGGCTCACCACCCACAGCGTGTGGGCTAGTGGGTTGTGGTGGGGACTTTGGCTGAGAAAGGTGGGTGCTGTTGGAGGTGCTGAGCAGGCGAGAGGTCAGCGTTCTGGCAGGGTCATCGTGGCCACAGTCAGGGGATGCCTGGGTGGCAGGCAGGGAGATGCCCGGATAACCCGGTGGACCAGGACCAGGAAGGATCAGTGAGAAGTCGTCGGGTGCTGGGTGCACTGTGAAGGTAGAGCCAGTGGGGTTGGTATTAAGGACACACAAACGTCCTCAGCATGGCTGATGCGGCACATTTAGAATTCCAGGAAACAGGGAAAGTGGATGCTTTTGCCAACAGGTCACAAAGCCCTCCTCGGGCAGAATGAAACCCTGAGATCTGGGCTACCCGGGCTTTGTACGCGGTGAGCTGTAAGGCTGTCTCTGAGCCGGAAGGGGGTGCCGTGGTGCTTGGCGTGTCTTGCACGTGTTAAAGATCTCATAACACTAAAAAATTTTGTGGGGAAAAATACTGTGGGATGCACAAAAGGTGTAAAAATGTGAACTGACGATTGGAAACTCGTTGCTGAACAATCTGCTTTCGTAAAACTTTGAAGATTTACTTAAAATGTAAAGCTCACTTAGATCAAAGCTGTAAATAACTCAAGTGGTGAAGCAGCTGAGCAGATGCATTGATTTCAGCTAGGCAGAGACAGCAGCAACAGCAGACACGGCGGACACAGCAGAGATGGCGGAGACAGCAGAGACAGCGTCGATGAGGGGGACGACAACACTGATGGCCGAGCAGGATGGAGCCCAAGAGCGTCCAGACAACGAGCTCCAGCCGGTACAGAGTCGTGTCCTGGGCTGCTGCACTGTGGGGTGCAGGACACTCAGCGCCCTCAGAGGTGGGGGCTTCAGCCCGTCTTGTGGCCCAGCAGCTCTTCCCCCTGTGGCTGCCAGGGCATCTCTGCATTAAACCCACCCCTGCCTGTGGACCGGCCTGGTGCTGCAGTCCCATCAGGCGAGCTGTGGGGAACCTCCTGCTGTGGGCACCCAGAAAACACTGGTACCATCGTGGGAAGGGGGCTGCGGGCACGCACCACAGAGGTGGGTGACATGCCCTGAAAACAGGCGGGACAGAAAATCGGGATGATTAACTGCCATGGCCTTTGAGCGGCAGGGGTCCCTACTTTTCTGTGTGGTTCATAATTTCCATAATAGCGACATGATCTTCTATGAGTGGGAAATGGGAGCCATGGTTCTCTGGCCCTTGACTGAGGGACACGGCCCTGCTCTGCTCCCCACATGTCCTTGGAGTCTGTTCCAGGGGTGCCGGCACCTCTCAGAGACTCTGAAAAGGCCACAGTTGTTAAAAAGAAACTCCCTCAAAGATCCATCAAACGAAGTGGCCAAAGGTGGACCGATGACCTTTCGGCTATCCAGCATGCCCGGCTTCTCCCCACCAGGACAACGGAACCTGGTGACCAGGAGATGGTTGACGGGCTCCTGGGGTCGGAGCAGCCTTGGCCTCACCCAAGAGAGTATGGGGACCCCAGGCCCAGACCCCTCTGCCCTGCAAATGTTCTCAGGGGGTCTTTGTCTCCTCCCCTCCCACACAGAGGAAGAGGCCTCATGGTGGGAGAGTGACACCTCTCCTCTGTGCCCCCTCCATCCCTCAAGCCGGGGCCAAGTAGTCACCTAGGCAGAGGGCAGGTCCCGGTCAAGGAGGGTGGGGCTGCACGGTTGGGGTGGGGCTGTGACACTCCTGGACCTCAGCCATGGGTGGTGCTGTACCAGCTTGCCCACCTGGTTGCTACAGGCAGCCCATGCCGGGTGGCTGTGGGTGTTGTGGGCCCGTGGGTGTTGAGCCTTCTCTGGGCTCCCAGAGGGAAGCCCACCCTTCCAGGGGGCCCCAGGAGAGACTGAGCGGGGGTAGGGGTGGCTGGTCCCACCTGAGAGACAGCCGCCATGCCCGCCTCCTGCTTGGTCCTGCGTGGCCTCGGAGGGTTCCGCCCCCAACCTCTGCCCCAAACTTTCCGACTCCCCCTGGCCCCTCTGCCCCCACATTCCCGGTGTCCCCAGCCAGGCCAGGCCCTGCCGTCCTTCACCGCGGCCTCCCTCCTCCTTCCTTCTGCCCGCGAGCCCCGTCTGCTGCCCGATGTGTGTCAACACTGCCCTGCAGGACGTGGAGGAGGAAGGAGAGGGCTCTGCTCACCCACATTTCCCCGCCCTGCGGCCTCTAAGCCCACCCTGCATGCCCTTCACCACCCCACCCCACAGGGCCCAGCTCTAGGTCCACGGCCCCAAACCCACAGGTGCACACATGTGTGTTCACAGAGTGCGTGTGCACACTCAGCCCGCAGGGCTCCCTCACTTGTTCCCTCCAGAGCCCTTCGGTCCTCTTCCCTGTGACTCAGCACTGCCTGGAGCAGGAGGGTCTGGGGACTCCCTCCTGTGCAGCCCTCAGCCCTAGCAACCAGGACAGGTCACTCCCAGCCCAGCCCCTTACCCAGATCCAGGGTCTCCTCACCTTCCCAGCCCCCACCCGGGTCAGGGCCTAAGGCCACGCGGCCCTTTTGCCAAGGGGCTTCCCAGGGAGGTGGTGCACCACGACCCCCACCGACCCAGCCAGGCCGGGCAGCTTCTCCATCAACCAGGAGAGTGGGAAGGGTCGCTGGCTCTGACCCTGGCTGGCCCTCATGCCTGGGAAGCCAGACTCACCCAGCTGATGTGGGCCCTAGTTTCCCCCTCAGCAAAGTGGGGGACTAGGGCCAGGGCCCTGTGGGCCTGCCTGGTGCTGGCAGGCGCAGGTGCTGGCTGGTCTCAGGCTGTGCCCACTCCAGCATTCCCAACTCCTAGTTGACCCCCAGGCCTCTGCTGGGGGGCCTACAGTACCTGTGGGGATCCCGGGCCCTCGGGGCAGGGCCCTGAGCTGGGGCCTGAGGAAGGACCTCTCCCTGTGGGTCAGCCAGCGGAGAACCAGCGAGGCCATGAGCAGGGCTGTAGAGGCAGCGCCGCTGAGGTGGGAGGCCCAGAGGTGACAGGTCCCTCCCCAAGCCTGGGGCCTGGCCCTCTCAGTGGAAAAGAGACCCCTGGCCCCTGGGTCATGGACAGTAGAGACTGCTGGGACCAAGGCCTGAGCTGAGCCTGTTGTCTGGACCCAGGAGAGCCGGCAGGGGAGGGATAGGCCGAGTGTGTGCACACGTGCAGCCTGTGTGCAAGCCCAGCAGCCCGGGCCCCCATGGGTTGGGCGTGGAACTGCCAGGTCAGCAGTCTGGACAGTGTGGCCACAGTTCTTCCGCAAGGTGGGGGTCCTGGAAAGGCCGAGGGGACCCTGGGAAGGGCTGTCCGCCCTGTGGCCTTGGGGGCAGGGGAAAGTTCCCATGGCCAGGGAGCGCTCCTGATACGGCTGGGAGAAGAGAAAGAAAATATCAAGAGGCCACAATTATCTCCTGAGAGGGAGTCACCCAGATGCAGCCTTGAAGCCCTGACGCAGGGGCCGGGCCTGCCAGCCTCCCAGCCTCCCGCAGCCCAGGCTTAACTCTTTGCCTCCTCCTCCTCCATCTCCCGGGGACGCTGTGTCCATCCTCAGAGCCTATGGGCACAGGCCCCGCGGCCAACACACTGCACAGCCTGGCCTGGAGCACAGGTCTGAGGACCAGACCCCACGGGGACTTCCCATGGGTGCCAGGGCCACGGGGGTCTCTGCCGGTGGTCATGCTGGCTGTACACCGGCCAGCCCAGGCTGCCCGCTCCGGAAGCCCCAAGCCCAGGTGCCCAGGAGCACGGAGGCTCTCCTTCTTCGAAGCCCCCAGCTTCCCCGGGCTGGGTGAGGGCCAAGGCCCAGACCTGGTTTTCTGTCACCCCACCTCCTGGAGCCCACCTTCTCTCCATAAACAGGGTGCAAGGATGCCAGATTTAGCAAATAAGAATTCAGGATCCCCAGCTCAGTTCCAATTTCAACGTACAATGAATAATTTTTTGTTGTGAATATGGCTTACTCCTTGCTGAGTGGCGCTCCGGCGTGTGGACCCACCAGCTCATGGATTTTCATCCACTCCTGTGCGGGGGCCTTAGAGAGATTTCCAGGTGGAGGACACTCCTATTCTCATCTGTTTGGGGCAGACACCTGGGTGTTCAACCTCTCAGCTCCAAAGGGGTTGGCTGTTTTCAGCTCCTCCTTTGACAGATTGAGAAACTGAGCCTTGCAGAGGCAGCCTGCACCGCACAGCCATGGTGAGCCTCGATTCAGGCCTCAGACGCTTCTCTGTGGCTGCTGACCCTGCCTGGCCTGGCCCACCGGTGGAGAGTGCCAGTGTATAATCACCCGGGGACCGCAGTGACTGCAGGGGCCTGCGGGGCAGCAACCCAGGTCTCCGAGTCCCACAGACCAGTGGGCACCCTCTCTGGGAACAGGCCAGGGGAATCCACCAAGGGTTAACAGTCAGCTACCTTCCGGGGCCTGGGACCTGTAGCCTAAGCTGGGCAGACAGCTGTGGGAGGCCCCCCCCCCCCCCCCCCGGAATGGGGCAGAGGCAGGGAGCGAGCAGACCTGAAGGCCACCCCTTATCGCTGTCAGCTCCGTGCCAAGACATCCTCCTTGGCCGACAAGGATACTTTCTGTCCCTTAGGTGCAGGGAGGGCCAGGCCCCTGTGCTTGCTGTTGCAGGGGCCACTCTTGGGGTCCACAGTGCCCAGGGTTTTGCTGGACCCAGCAGGGAGCCATGCCCCCGGTACAGGGCCCAGGACACGGGGCCCGGGCCTGCATGGATGCCAAGGGGCTGGTAAACGGGAATCCTTCCTGGGAGCAGGGGTCTGGCTGGAGCCCCCAGGGTTGGTGGAAAGGACCTCATCTAGCCCCCTGGAATCCAGCCTCTGTGTCTGCCCACTGGGGACCGTCCTCACCACTTGGGAGGGGGCTGTACCTGGTATGCCCCACTCTGCTCTGCTCCTGGAAAATCTGACCGGGGGTCCCGTGGACAGGCAGGAGGTGGGCTGTGTGGCCCAGTGTGCAGGGAGGGGCTGCCCTGGGGTTTGGGTTTCTCTGAAAACACTGAGGGGCCACACAGCAGCTCAGAGTGGGTGGGGATGCAGGGCGCACCTGTCACCCAGCGAGCAGCCCCAGCGTCCACCTGTTCAGAGCCCTCCTAACCTCTTCTCTCCCGGGCCGAAGCTACCTGAGTGCATTCCTTCGCCTCCCGTGTCTGTAAAATGAGTGTGCCTGGGGGGCTGAGACCCCAAGGGTCAGGGCTCTCTATGGGCCACAGCCAGGTAGGCTGGCTGGAATTGAAGCCGCCATTGAGCTCCTGGCCCCTCAGCTGCCTCTTCCCTCTGACGAGCTCCACATGACAGCCCAAGATGGCTCCTGGACACAGAAACTTCCGTGTCACCAACTGGCTTCCTGTGGCCTTCTGGGAGACAGAGACAGTGGATTGGGCCCCGCCCAGCTGACCTCACACCCAAGCCCCCCAGGCTCCAGCTGGTGGGGGACCGGCCACGCCCCCCCAAGGACAGGCCCCTTGGCTACTCCAACTTCAAGGGAAAGGTGGAGGCAGGGGAACAATGAGGTGACCAGCCGGGTCCAGCGACACCCAGCAGTGCGACCCCGGCCAAGAGGGGCCGGGCTGGGATTACGTCCCCCAGGGTGGAGCCCTGGCTGTCCCTGCCTGTCATCATCTTCATACCTTCCTGGATTTTTAAGGTGCTTTATCACGAGCTGACACTGATTTTATAAACAGGAAAATAAGTTTACAGAGGCAGAGTGAAGAACTCGGAGGTGCTGTAGGACAGTGCAGGGCCTCTCCCCACCCTGCTGCCCCTGCCCCTCCCCATCTCTCTACCTCCCTTTCTGTCGGTCTCTCTGTTGCTGTCTCTCTCTGTGTCTCTCTCTGTCTCTGTCCATCTGCCTCCTGCCTCCTTCCTTCCTGCAGACTTGTGTAGCCCAAGGTCAAGGGCAACCCTGTGTTTCCCAGAAGCCGTGGAGGCAGCTTTGAGGGGGAGGGTGGAGGCGAGATGGAGCTCAGGATGGGAGTGGCCAGGATGGGGAGAGGCCCCCCGGGAGGTTTAGGGAGAACAGTGGCCAGAGGAGATGGTCCCGGAGCCACCACTCGAATAGGGGCCTCACCCCTTGAGCACGCGTGTGTTAGTGTGAGCGAGTGTGTCCGTGTGAGCATGTGTGAGTGTGCCCCAGCTCCTGGAGGGTCCTCCCTCAGGGCCCTGCCTGGCCTTTCTCCAGCAGAGGACAGGGTGGGACACCCCTTTGTTCCCCACCCCCAGTGCCTCAGGGGACATCTAGCCCAGAGGTCTGGCCAGACTGCCTCCGGGCACCCGGGAGAGCTCCTGACCAGTTGACATGCTAGTGTCTTGACTCCTCTGCACCTTGGCCATGGCTGCATGGCCTGAGGGGCTCAGCACTGGGGGAGGGCAGGCCTTCCTTCCCAGAGGCCGTGCGTCTGCAGACAGGCTGCCCGTCAGGGGCTGCTGCTTCTCAGTCACACCCCTCGGCCCAAACAGGAGTCCAGGCCATCGTGGGGGGCTGGTCAGGAGGGCCTGGGCCAGGTCAGCAGGGGCCTGGGTGTGTCCCCCGGACCTGGATGGTCACGCGTTCTCACTGGCTTCTCTTAGGTGTCGATCTGTACCCACCACTTGGGGGTCCTGCCTTTGCCCACCTAGGACCCCCCAGGAACCCATCACTCTGTCGGACGTTTGGGTGCAACAGCCCAACGAACCCCTGCCCCCACCCCCATGGGGGGGTGACACACACAGACACACACGCAGATACACACACACCCACACACAGATACACAGACACACATGGATACACACACAGATGCACAGACACAGGGACACACACAGACACACAGACACACACACAGATTCAGACCTGCATCAGAGCTGGCCTCAGGGCAGAGGGCAAGGAAGGTGTGGCCTTGGGGCCTCTCTGGAGGAAGGGCAGGAGGGTGAAGCCCTCCTGCTCCAGTGGCTGGTGGCTCCGGTGGCACAGACCACCACAGGGGCAGAGGGGAGAGCAGAGGCCTGTGGGTACTGGATGAGCAGGACTCCCCAGGACCCGGGAGACAGGGAACCTGAAGTCTCCTCAGTTGCAGACTCAGGCCACCACCTCTGTCACTCCCCACAGGCCAGGAGTTTCTGTGAATAGAGTGGTGGACACGAGTGCACGTGGATCCGGCTGTCTCCTAACTCTGACGGGCACTGACCGGGTACCTACTTCCACACACAGCGGGAGCTAAGCAGCCCTGCTCAGGCCCCTGGGCCTGGGGCCACCAGCCTGGGAGAGGGGTGGCGTCTGCGTGTGTCTGTATCTGTGTGGTCTCTCTCTGTGTGGGCAGCCTTGGGTCTTTGATCAGCTGTCCCCCAGGCACTGCGACCCTCGCCCATCCCTGTGTTCTCGCCCCCAAGGCTGCAGAGCCCTGCCCGTCACCAGACACCCCAAGGGCTCTGGGAGCAGAACTGAGCACACAGGGTGTGTGGTCCCAGGAGAGCTCTCCCACCCGATCCTCAATCCTCTGCACTCCTGGGCAGCCCCAGGCCCAGGCGGCCTCCCTGGGGTGGGGTCCAGGGGCTCAGTGCAGGGGTGGCACGACGGGACACTGGGCATCACCCTGGGCAGAGCAGGAGGCCAGAGCCCTGGCACGGGGTAGGGGGGCCCCTTCCTGAGCCAGTTCTCCTGGCTGCACTTTCCCGGCCCTGACGTAAGCAGCCACACGCTGGGAGATAAGCACTGGAGGAGGGTGGCCAGGCCTGGCCCTGTCCCAGGCCCTGAGCCAGCAGCCCCCAGCCCCGTGGGCCCCACTGCCGGGGGCGCTCAGCGCTCCACTCAGAGCAGGTCTTTGTGCCCCAATCTCGCAGGTGCGGGGGTGGACGGGGGCCTTGGCACGGCGCAGCCCGTGACCACATGCGACAGCGGCTGCTCACTGTGCCCGGCCGCCAAGGTCTCTGCGTTGCATAAATGGGGCGCACGGCGCGCAGCAGCGGAGCTCGCCGTCAGCAGACGTCTCTCCTCCACGCCCGCTCCGCTCGCCTTGCCCACCGCAGGGGCCCGAGGCTGGACCAGGTGAGGTGAGGCTCACCCGTCAAGCTGGCTGCTCACACCCAGGACTCCACACTGCCCGCCGGCCTCCTCCGCAGCCTCTCCCGCGGCCGTGCAGGGACCTCTCCGGGACAGCCGCCCAGGCGCTGAGGAGCTGCGCACTCGTCGTTCCTTCTTCCTATGCATATACTTCTTTGAGGGTCGGTCCTAAAGAGGTGTAGGCATGGGAAAATGGGGCGACGAGACCCCCTCCTCCTCCCGCCGATCCTGCGCCCTGACCTGCCGCCTGCGGACTGGCTGACGGGGCTGCGTGATCCTCCTCCTTGGAGGAGGAGTGTGCCCCGGGTGTGTCGGGAAGATGGCCCCAGCCTCATCTTTGCCCCCGGGAGGGAGCCGGGGTGGGGGGTGCAGGCACCCCCCACTCTGTGATGAGTCTCACTGGGGGTCCCCTGAGGGGTTACAGAATGTGCTGGAAGAGAACTTGGCACAGCCCATCTGAGGCCGCTGCTGGGTCTGGGTCTGGGTCTGGGGCACAAGGGTGACAGCCCGATGCGTGGAGAGGCTGGAGGTGGTGGGGCCGCGTCTGGGGCAATCGCTGCTTCTCACGCCTCTGTTACACCTTTGTAAATAATGAGCCTGAGCTGATGTTCTAATCAGAAACATCAATAAAGCTAATTTCTTGTAAACGTAGTGTGGACGTTTGAACAATCAACAAGTTTCAACAAAGCTGTGTGGTGCTTCCTCTCGTCTGGGCTGGTTGGATGGGGGTGACGTTACTAAGAGTGCTCTGGGGAGAACTTCTGGCTGGGAGGGCAGTGGGGGTTTCTGACGACCTTTCTGAAAACCAGGGTCGATCTTCAAATGCTCCCAGGATGCGTGGAGCAGGTGGCAGTGATGGGAGGGCCAGGAATCCCAGGGCTGGACCATGAGCGCAACCCCGCCCCCTGGGGCACCGCGGCCCCCCACCACCCCCCCACACCCCGCCAAGGTGGCAGCTCGCATCCCTGAGCCTGGGGGAGGAGAACGGACAGCAGCTGAGAGCTTCAGCAATGCTTGTCAGCCTTTTGTCAGCTAATCCACCCAGCAAATGGAGCAACCGCTCGCTGACAACAGGCACCCTGTATCAGCATCCCGCCCCAGGCCAGGCCTCTCCCCTAATCTCCTTTGATAGTAACTGGCTGGTACCATCCTCAAAGGACCACAGCCTCCTGTTGGGGGAGGGGACAGCCGGGCCCACAGCAGGGGCTGCAGGACAAGACAGCCCCCAGGAGGCACCACCCCACACCCCTGGCTCAGGGCTGAGCCCCCTCCCAACCCTCCTCACAAAGTGGCTGGGGTCTGGCTCCCTGGTGTGGCTCCCACAGGACCCTTGAGAGTAGAGAAGGAAAGCAGGCATCATAACACCCTCAGTGCACAAGCAACAGCGGTGCTGATCCAGACACCCATGTTCCCTGTAATGGGCAGTGTGGTGGATTGCAGGCATGGCTGGACCTGGGAATCCAAAGGTCTGCCTGACTCTCCACTCCTCCAGACCTCAACTGCAGGGCACGGCTGCTGGGGAGGGGTTGCCACAGCTGGGAGTGGGGGCGTACCCTCCCCTGGGTGCTTGACTGGCTGCATGGGTCATGTGCCTCACCCCAACCCTGAGGTGGGGTCACCTGTCAACAGTTTGGAGCTAGGCGGGCAGCCTCCCAGGCAGGGAGAAAGGGAGAGAGTCCCCACCAGGAGGTCGGGCACAGAAGCGCAGAGTGTCCTGCCAGCTCCAGCCCAGCTAAGGAGCATCGAGGCAGCTGTGAGGCCAGGAGGCCCTTGGAAAAGCCAAGCGTCACACCACCCACCACGGTCAGTTGGGGGCGACGAGGGGGAGGTGCTGCCACCTTGTCCTGTGAATGGCAGGGTGGGGGTCCCAGGGGCACTGAGCAGACAATCCTGTCCCACAGATGTCACTGGGGCTTCCCTGGTGAAGGGGTTTCCATTCACTGGTCACTTTGCCACTAGCAAATAACCACGAGGGCTGGGAATGAGGGTCTTACTGGCCTGGGCAGGGGGCGAGGCTGCGCCCTCCAGCTGCAGAGGCCTGGGAGCCAGCAGGCTGCACACCGCCCTCAGGGTCACTGCCTCGCAGGCCCTTACCTCCCGCACTGTGGCCGCAAGCCCCAACCCAGCCCTCCCCTGCCCGTGGCTCAGGGACAATGCTGGGATCTTGGTGATGGCAGTTCCTCTCCCACTGGGTGCTGATGACATGGGCCAGGCAGGAGAACCTGTGCCGCAGCCCCCAAAACCCACGTTTTTATCACTGTAGGGGCTGCGGGGTCACTCCAAACTCCCCACACAGCACTTGTTGGGTCCGCCTTTGTGCACCACTTCCCCTCTACTTGTGGGGTTCGTTGGGGAGGGGGCCTGGGAGGGCTGATGCCCCCTAGCACCAAAAACTGCAGGGCTCAGAACCAAGCGAGCGCTTGGCCCCAGGAGAAGAGCAGGGCCGGTCAGCCCACAGGCACAGGGCCTGGGCTCACCTCCCTCTGGGCCAGCATCCAGGCTGCCCTGCCCAGCCTCCTCCTGTGGAACTTCAGACAGAAAGGCTGGAAGCCCCATTGACACCCGTGGACCCTCCACCCGGGTTCAGGGCTGACAACTCTGCCGCATGTGCTTCACTGTGCTGTTTTTGAACCTTCTGAACGTTAAGTTCAGCTATGAGATCCTGCAGACAGTGGGGTGGCTCCTCACCTGGCCCTGTTAACCACAGAGGGGGGACCCCCCGGCCCCACCTGGCAGAGCCGTCGGCTGCCCCCCAGTCTGTACAGCTGTTTTCCTACAGCTCCTGCTCGAGGTGCACAGGCTGCTGGGTCTTGCATCCTTGACACCAGGGACTGCTGGAGGCGTCCCGGCCAGTGTCCCCTGCAAAGTCCCCGTTTCCTGTAAACTGGATTTAGGTTTTGGGCAGGACTATTTCAGAGGTGATTCTGTGTCTGTGCCGATGGGGTGAAGCCAGTGCGAATGCCTTCCCATCCCAGGGGGACCCTGCGTCCAGCGCTGACTGAGGCCACACTGCTGTGGGTGGGGCTTGGGGAGCACAGGTCAGTCCCACTGGTCAATCTACACCCCTGAGCCTCCCAGTCAAGGCTAGTCATCACAGCCACTGGGATCACCAAGAGGACCAGGCAGATGGGCACCCGCTGCCCAGAAGTGAGTGGACATTTCAGACAAGTGGAGCCCAAGGCTTCAGGGGGGACACAGGGGGACAACAGCACAGACACGTGGATAACACTTGGACATACACCACACACGATAGGAAACAGTGGGCAGTAACTAGACACTCGCTCCAGTTTTCAGGGGCAAACAAAGAATCCAGTTCAGTGTTTTTGAAGCAAAAATGAAAACACACAAGCCTGAATGGCGTGCCTGTCTGGTCAGATCCTGACCCACGAGAAGTCCTGAGTGCACGGCTCAGCACAGCCATGGAAGCTGCCTCTGTGAAGCAATCTGTGGCCCCAGCGCGGACAGGTGGTCCCTACAGGATGACTCTGGGCACCCGGCCGAACTTTGAAAGCCTCAGCCTGGCCCTTGGTGGCTGTGCCCCTGGCCCCCTGGGTCTATCCTCAGACACCCACCTGGATGGAGCTCCTCTGCTCAGAACCCTTTCTCCCTTGGAGTGCACAGCTCTCCTGGCCTCACTGTGTCCCCTTGCTGCCCGCCTTCCTGCAGGCCCCAGGGGTGCATGCTCATGCTATCCACTCTGCTCGAGGGTGCCCCGTCACAGACGCCTCCTCACTCCACCTACTCTCCTCCAAAGCCCAAGTCACCCGGCGTGTCGCACACTTCTACACCCAGTCCCTTTGCGACTGAACTGGCCCTTTGTTGTGGACATCCTGGGCGCCCATCCCCAAACCTCGGCTTGCTTGCACTCACCCACTCGGGGCAGACCCCTCCTCACTGTGCGGTGGACGAGGGCATGTTCATTTCAAGTTCGGTGGCACCATGAGAAGCCCTCCAGAAAGCCTGTGCCGAGGAGCCCTCCTTCCAGCACTGGGATGACCTGCCGGGCTGACCAGCACTGGCTTTGCCTCGGGAAGCCTCCTGCCCTCACCCACACTGCTGCACAGAGCAGGCAGGGAGAGCAGCTCGGGGGAGGGAACCCACAGGACCAAGCCCAGGTACCAGACAGACACAGGCTCAGATCCAGCCCCCGGAGCTTCTCAGCAGCAGAAGGAGCAGGAGAGCTGTGAGCAACACACGGCACACGCCTGGCCCTGCTTGCTCTGGAGGCCGCCATCACCACTGGGTTCTGATTCTTCCGTGGGCAAAATCATCAACTTCTTCCTTCCTGGCTTCCAGTTTTGGGGTCGTTGGTAAAATGGAATTCAAACCCCAAGGTGATAAACACAAATACCTTCGCCTCCCCAACCCTTTCATTTTTACACACAGAGCATGGAGCACAAAAAAGGACCCACCTTTATTGTTTTCAACTGGAAAACCAGATTTTCCAACACCTCATATTGAATAAATTAACCTTTTATCATTTGCTAAAAGCGAGCCCACTTTCACCTTTGGGGGTTCTATTCATTGACCCTTTACCTGCTTCCTGAGCTGCCCTTTGCTAGTTTCCAGTGAAGGAGCGGCTTTAAAACATCCTCAACTGCACACCCTCCAGAATCTTAAGGCGGGTCAGGGTTCCAGGCCCCACGTGTGGATGGGCAGGAGGCCCATGCCAGGGCACAGCTCCATGCACACCTACTGTGTGTGGGATGGCAAGGTGTCAACACGCTCCAGCTGCAGGCTCTGGGCTGCCACAATTCCTCAAAAGGCATCCCCGATGTCTGGCAAGGCGCACAGGCCCCAAGGTCCCCAGGACAAGGCCAGGCCCAGCATGTGCACCTGGCCCCCAGGGTCTGGGAGGCAGCATGTCAGAGGCCGTCCGCTGCACGAGGCCCACGCTGAGGGCAGGGAGGCTTGTTCCATTTGGCAGGGACCCCAGAAGAAGCCAGGGGGCTGTACCAGAGCAGGAGGCCCAGGCAGGGATGCCCAAGGGTACAGAAGCTGCAGGCTGTCGCCCAGGGCAGAAGGTGGTGGGCAGGAAGCCAGCGGTGTGTAGAGAGCTCCGGAGAAGGGGACCTTCAGCTGTGAGTCCTGCAGTTGTCGTTTGTGCTTCATTCGGCGATTCTGAAACCAGGTTTTTATCTGTGGGGAAAACAGGATCAGAGCAGGGGCGACACCAGGCCACCAGGCTAGCCTGGCTCCTTCGCCGGCCTGGGCGCCTAACCTCACCTGCACCTCCGAGAGCCGCATCTCCCGGGCCAGCGTCCTGCGTTCCAGGGGGCCCAGGTAGCGCCGGTGCTGGAAGGAGCTCTCCAAGGTGCTGACCTGCTCCACCGTGAAGGCCGTGCGCACGCGGGGAGCCCGCGTGGTGTCTGGCTCCTTGCTCAATCCTGAGGGAGGACGGAAGGGGCACTGAATCCATTTGACCAAAAGTGCTGCCCACGTGAGACAGGCTCTCCTCACTCGGAAGCTGCTGCTAGCTCTGTGGTTACAGATGGCAGACATAGTGATAAGAAATATGACTTGGGGGGTGGGAGGCAGTTCTCAGGAAGCATAGACCCGCCCTCTCCACTGTTCTGCTGTCCCTCTCGGTCTTGGCTCGATTGTCCAGCATGGAGACAGCCCCCCCCCCCCAGCCTCCCAGCTCAATACAGAATGAGGTCCAGTGGATACTGGAGAAAGATGATGAGGAATGAACAGCAGTTCTGATGCAGGCCCCTCGCCCTCTGCCCCAGTCCACTCAGTCACTTCCAGAAGGGCTTCCACCCCCTACATCCTTCCAGAAAGCACTTTCTTTGGCCTGCAGACTAGGAACTCAATTCACTGGGGGGGGGGGGGAGGGTGGCAGTGAGGGCCTGAGGGACTGCAGGGCAAGGGGAGAGCCCGGGGGCGGCTCGCCTTCTCCAGGGCCTGTCACACGGTACCCAGTCCCCACGTACCCAGTCCCCACGTGCCCAAGCTGTCATCATCAACTGCGTGCCTTTGGCAAGTCTTTGTTTTCTAATGTCTAAAGTAGGAGATGGGGGAAGGCAGTAAGCACCCTTGAGACGAAGGAAACCAGCAAGTGAAGATCATCTACTCGGTCATTATCTAACGAAGTCTGCCCAAGTGCCAGGTGGTAGTTTGGGGAACGCAAATCTTACAAATCTAGTTTTAGCGCTCACCTGGAAGCGTGGCAGACAGGAGGAGCAAACGCCTGCTTGCAGGGCGGGCGCGTAACCAGTCACATCAAGGACTTTGATGCAGGGGTGACTGGCTGGCCTTTTGGTGGTGGTATTGGATGTAGAGAATAAATTTAAAATTTCACCTCATCAAAGTGTAACATTATTCTGTAGGGATTACTTAAACTTTTTTAAAAAATGAAAACTTACGGATAACATCAACCCCGTTTTCGACCGTGTAGAACTTTAAACCTAAAAGCAACGATGAAATCACAGAGACTAAAAGACAAACTGAGGCTTCTTGGTGGCGAACAACAAGGGGTCAGACAAGCGGAGGGGCCAGCAGACCTGGGCGCTGGCGGGCAGAGGCACCGAAATTCACATGCATGGAAACGTAAAGGGTGGCGTCATCTGGGCCGTGGCTCCCTCGACCCAACCGGCCCATTCCAACTCAATTCTAGATGCCAAACTAAGGTGCGCAGCTTTGCGGGAAAGGCCATAACGACCTCTCTGAACTGGGCAGGTTTCACAAGCTTTAAGACACACTCACCCGCAGCTCTGTGACCCTTGTGGAAATGGGTCCCGAGGACTTTTACAGAGTCTGAAATCCTTGTGAACAAAGGCACTAACGTCAACGTCGTGGCTCACAGTGAGGCCCTGAGGGGTGGCGAGTGGTGGGCCCATCATGGGCAGCTAGGACTGGGTGAGGGGCAGGGGGCGCCCCCCATAGGAGGTGGGTGGGGAAGAGGAGCCCAAGGGGCTTGAGGAGGGAAAACCCCCATTGTGGCTTTTGCCCCCAGAGGGAAGTGTTCACTTGCAGAGAGGCCAGGAACCCCAAACCCCAGCCCTGGTAAGAATGCCCCCACCTCCTGAACCCTCCAAGTCCTGTCCTGATCTGGGCAGGGACACCCCCCACCCCGACCTACCGGCTGTGGGCGTCCCTGGTGCAGACACTTCTGAGGACTTCACCTCCTCCTCGCCCTGGGTCTGAGGTGGCTCCCCACGGCTGGACCCCCTGGCTTGGGCAGAGAAACTCTCCTGGGAGTCCTCGGCGGGCCTGGAGGTGTGCGACCGCTCCACGTGGCTGCTCTGAGACAGCCAGTCCACCGAGCCAAAGCTGGAGGTCGGCTTGCGGCCGCTGGGCACGGGGGAGGAGGGAGGCATGGCTGGACAGACGGCCTTGCTCAGGATCCGCCCGGTGATAGATGGCAGGGGCTGGGAGCGGGGTCCTCCGCAGGGTAGACGGTGGGGGCTGGGCGCAGGGTCAGCTGAGGGCTGGTCAGGGTGTGCTGGTTGGGTGGGCCGGGCGGAGCACAGGGCTGGGCTGCATTTATAAGCTCAGGGGGAGGAGGGGGTGGGAGGCAGGTTTGCAGAGATGGCTCAAATCCCCCCCAGATAAGAAACACCTAATGGCCTTCAATTCAGAGGCACAAAGGAGACCATTCACACCTCCCCCGGCTCCAAGATGTCTGGGGGAGGGGCGGGGCTTTGGTCAGCCTCCTGCGAGATGGGGGGGTTGGGAACTCCTTACATCCTTTCATCTCCCCCCACTCCCACCCCCACCCCCACCCGGCTGGCCCAGGCTGCAGGAAGGTGATGGCCCCCTCCCACCCCAGTACCAACGTGGGGGGCTTGTCCTGTGGGGTGCTGGGTCATCTTCTTTCTCCAGGTGGGCTCGCCAACCTGCCCTGTGTGTCTGCACTGCCCTCGGTGACAGGTGTGTCCACCTGAGGGAGAGCCCGCTTCAAGTTGGGGACGTCGGCATAGCTGCTCCCAGGACAGGGCAGCCAGGCCAGGTCGAGCGCTTGCTGCGGCCAGCCTGTCCAGCTGGGTAGGAATGTAGGGCAGGCATTCCTGGAAGGGGAATGCACAAGCCCTGTGTGTGCGGGGAGAGGCTGTCCAGAGAAGGACCCTCCGCTCTGCTGGCCCTTCTCTCTCACCATCCCCAGCACCAGCCCAGCTCCTCTTCGGAGTTTTACTTGGTGCCTCAGGATCTGCCTCCAGATTCAGGTGACACGAAAGAGGGGGTGTGGTCACTCAGGGCGTGGACTCGGCTGTGGCCATACGGCATCATGCATCCCACCACCCCAGCTGCCCCCATTGTGGCTGGGTGGCTTCAGAGCCCCCAGGGGACTGGAGCCTGAGCTTCAGGGGGGTGCCCTCAGGATGGTCACCCTGTCCCCATGGCAGCTTCACTCCTGAGCTGGCTGCGTCTGCATCTGGGGGGAGGTGCAGGAGCCAGGTGGGCCTTGCACTCCTCCTCAAGCCTCAGGCTGCCGGGGCCTACCCCCAACCTTTGCAGGAGGGTGTCTGTCTCTTCCACGCAACAGGGCAGATGGACACGTGCTGCAGAAACCCACCTGGCGGGCCCTGGGCGCCCCTTGGAGCACGGGCTGGGGGGTCCAGGCTGCGCTGCTGGCAGCCAGAGTCAGGTGCGAAGCTGGTCTGGCTCAGAAGCCCCTGGCAGGGCTTCCGTGCAGACAGACGGGTTGGGTCAGTAGCCTTGATCCCTGCGGGCGCCGGCGCCAGCCTGGGAGAGGCACCGACAGCTGTTCACGCCCACTGGCCGGCAGAGATCAAAGGCCTCATGGCCTGACCCGGGATTAACACCCAGACCCCGCCTACCAAGCCTCTCAGGCAGGGGAGGGGGAGTGATGTGGAAGCCAGACGCCCATGAGCACAGTGGAGAACAGGCCAGCGGGTGAGGGACCGAATGCCTCTGACCCGGGCCTTCCTCCCGCCCTGTACTGGCCCAGTTCGCCCACTGGGCCCTGTGGGGTGAGGCTGGGATTTGAATCACTTGCTGTGTGTGCCATGGGGTGTCTCAGACGAGAACTGCAGGATGTGCTGGCAAGAGTGAGGTCCCCTCAGGCACATGTGGCCCCAGGGCTGGCTCCAAGGACACCCACAGGGCAAGCTGCTAGTGCCCCGAGACAGGGGCCATCCTGCTGGCTGGGGACGGAGGCCTAGTTGGTGGGGGCCTGCGCAGAGCTCCTCCGGGACGAACGGGTGTGGGGGTGCCTCAAACCAGACAGAGAGAAGTAGCCCCCAATGACTGCTCAACGTGCACAGAACCGGCTGGAGAGGCCTCCTCCACGCAAAGAGGAGCGTCTGTCGGAAGCTACTGCGCTGCACCTCAGGAGAGCTAATGCAGGAACCGGCAGCCTCCGACGCATCACCTCTGGAAACTTGGTTTTAGCCTCTCTCCATTTCCCTTGGCCTCCTGGCGCCACACCCGTACCTCCCTCAGCTTGTCCCAGCTCTGCCCAGCGACCCCCTCTCTAATCGTGGACCCTCCCCTAACGCTAGCCCAGCCTTCGCTTTCCCACCTCCCTTGCCTACAGCCTCCCCTACCTGAACCCCCCTCCTGAGTCCAAGGTGACCCCACCTCAGCAAGTCAGATAGCCCGTCCCTCCTGTGTTCTCCTCTCCAGTTTGGCTGCTGCCTGGGGTTGTGCCCTCTTCCCAGTGCCTGTCATTCCCATCAGCACTGCCAAGGGCTCAGGCCCTTCTCCCCTCACCTGGCTGGCTGTGTGCACTGGAGTCTCCCCTCCCCTCCTTCCTGCAGTGTGGGCCCCTTTCCCTCCGCAGCTGCTCCAGCCAATGACAGCTGTGTCACCCATGCCTGGCCTCAGCTTCCCCACTTGGCCTCGGAGCAGCATCTGGGGCTCCCAGGGGCCTGCCCCTCCACTGGCTCTGGGACCCGCGCCTCCGAGTTCGCCGCCCCTCCGCTGCCTTCCCCCAAGACCGGGTGACGATATGATCGCGTGGGCTTGGTCCTTGGCCGCCGGCTCTATTATGGGGCACCTGCGCACTCGTGGGTCGCCTCCCACCTGTACCCCGGCGGCACCGGCATGGCGGGGGTGGCGGTGAGTGGGTGCCCCCTGTGCTCTCGAGTCCGGTCCAGCCCTCGGACGCCCTGGCTGCCCCTCCCCCACACAGTCTGGACCCAGACTCCCCCTGCCCTCCCCGTCCCGCCGCGTTCTCGTCCAGTCCTGGCCGCCTCCACGCCCGCCCCACTGGGTGGTGGAGGCCAGTCCGGTGCGGGCGCGTCGTTCCCCTCCGCGTCCGCCCTCGCTCCAGCTCCGGGGCCTCCGACGTGGTCGCGGAACCGGAACCACGGCCAAGGGTCCCCTCCTCTCCACGCCCCCGCCCCCGGCTCCGCCCTCCCCTCTTCGCCCCTCCCTCCCCTCTATTCCACCCCTCCCATCCAGGTCCCCAAACCTTGGCTCCTCCGCCTCCCGGCTCCCTGCCGGCCTGCCGTCCATCCGGCCCCCGGAGGCAGCAGTGGGGCAGGCAGGGGCAGGTGGGCGATGGGAGGAGAACCGTGTGAACTCAAAGCCCCCGGCACCCACCCGCCCCACAGGGAAGGCGGGGCTCTGGAGGCCAAACCTGAAAAGCCCCCCAGCCCGGGGCTCTACAAAGCGGCGGGATGGGCGGATCCAGGCCCCAAGCAGGTGAAGAGCCAGGGAAGGAAGAAGTCCCGGAGGGAGGCAGTGAGTGAGCGCAGGTTGCCCCACGTGTCAGGACGTGGAGTCCTCTGGCCAGCGCTGGCCCCGCACCTGCATGAGCCTTTGCCGGAGAACATGGCCCTCTGAGAAGGTAAGAAGTGCAGAGTGTGGATGATGAACACACAAAGTCATTAGGGACCAGTCCATGGTCTGCAAGATGCCAGGTCAAAGACAGACCGTGAAATGCGTGATTTTAAAAAAGGATGGAACAGACAGAGGGATGAAGATCCAGGTGGTCCCATACGAGGGTGGCTGACAATGATGTCAGGCCGGAATTGCCCCCACTGTTGACACCACCAGGAGCCATGCACCCCTCCAGAACACACGGACAACACCTCTGGCCACTGGGCAGCGGTCAGGGAGCCACTGTTGCTGGGCGCACCTGTGCCCCAGTGTCCCCCGGCACCTCCCACCCCCGAACCCTGGCCAGCCCTCACCTCCGGTCCTTGAAAGGCACTGCTCTGTGGCTAACGCACAGAGAGAGACAGTGGGCGCTGCAGACCCAGACCGGGGCCCAGTGTGGCCTCTGTGCTCACACCTCCGGGGCTCACCACTCTCATCTCTCTGCTCTGGTCAGCGCATGGCTTGTACCTGATGGCTCGCTCCTCGGAGGCTATCCCAGCATCAGGGTGATTGCCCACCACGTCAACCCAACCGACCTGCTTCTCCCACAGCAGGTGCCCGGCTCCTCTGTCCTCCCCCGAGAAGGCCTCTGGCTGGAGGCTCTGGGTTGCGCTGGGGTGTGGCCTCATCCAGGTGCAGTCCCCAGAGAGATGACCAAAGTCAACCCCCGGCGGCCAGTCCTGGGGCCTCGCAGCTGTGCCCCAAAGACACACCGGGTGCAGCCGGGCGTAGGAGGGGCGCCTGTAGACTGGCTGAGGGTTGTGTTGGGTGACCTTCCGCTGTGGCCGCTAAGTCGCCATGAGTCCGTCTTGTCACTGTGGGGGAACATCAGCTTGAGAGTCTCCGACTCCAGGCCTTTGACTTTGGTGAAAGGAAGGGAACTTTGCAACTGAATTAAATATAAATTTAAAGGCAAGATTCTGAAGATAGGAACCTGAAACCAAGGATGCCTAACACCAAAATAAAGTAGAATTTTATATATGGACTGGATGTGGCGCTCCAAGGCATATGTGCAGACTTACACTGACTTAGACTAAACGCTTCAGTCCCTCGTTCGCACTAGCCATGCTTCAAGAGCTCAGGAACCACCTGTGGCCAGCGCCTGTCATACTGGCCAGTGGGGTTCCAGAACATTCCCATCATTCCAGAGAGTTCTGCGGCACAGTGTTGCTCCAGACAATGGACCAAGACAAGTCAGAGAAAACAAAGCAGCAGTGGCACCTCCTTATAAATACGACAAGGACAGTGACCCCTGGGGTCTTAAGGAAGGGACCCCCTTCTGGAAGAGTCTGGTGACAAAGATGACAGGCATTACAGATGGCAACAGCCATGGGGACTAAAGAGATCTTTGATGACAGAGAAACGACAGGCTCACCCACAGTCCTGTGAGTGTGTCCAGGACTGCGGCACACACGGTGAGGGGATGCAGACAGAGTGATCGAGAATCAACACAGCCCTCTAAAAGCCCAGGTCACCGATCCTGGGGAAGCAGAGTTGCCAGCAATGGGAGGCTGGCATAGCGGTGGCATGGAGAAGTGAGGCTGGCGCCAGGGCAAGGACACAGGAGCTTCCAGTCTGCTTACAAAGGCAGGCCTCCAGGAGAGAGCCGCGCGGCGATCATGACAGACATGAAAAATTATCTGGTGGAAGATATAACCAGAAAATACAGACCTTATTAAGCTGGTCCCAGTGAAACAGTTGGGAGTAAGACCTGTTCCTTGCTCAGGGATCTAACGTTTCTTGGAGGCCAGAGTGCCCTTGAAGGAACAGATCAGAACCAAGGGCTCAGAAAATAAGGGAGGTACGAAGGGCCAGCTGGGTGTCCTGAGGGGAAGAAAACAGATCAGACCCAGCGACCGGGCAGAAAACCCAACTCAAAAGGACAATCTCATGTGGATAAACAGCCAACAGTTGGCCCCAAACGGAGAACCCGCCCCCCCACTTGCTGGGGATGGAGGACAGGAGGGGCTGCATCCACGGACGAGACCCGGGAAGAGGACCAGCCAGAGTCAAACTCAGGGACTCAGCAGGGCTTGGATCTGGGCCAGGTCAGGGGCAGATAAGCCCCACACTGGAGTACTCGTTTTCTGCTGAAAAATTGGAAGAACAAGAAACATAAGGCTTTTTCTAGATGCATGCCCCAAATGACAACAGTTCTGGGAGACACAGTGCGTGAACAGGACTGGCTGGGCAGACTTCCAGAGGCTGGGGCAAACTGGGTGCTGAATTCTGCATGCACACGTCTGATAGATTTGACAAGTGTCTCCGCCAGCTTGTGCTGTTGTAAGGGAACACCACACGCTGGGGGCTTACACAGCAGACACTCGTTTCTCACAGTTGTGCAGGCTGGGAGTCCGAGCTCAGGTGCCCGGGTGTCGGTTCTGCTGAGGGCTCTCTTGGTAAACAGATGGCCGCTTTCTTGCTGTGTCCTCACATGACGGACAGCAGAGAGAAAGCAAGCTCTCTTATCCATCTTTTTAAGGGCACTAATCTCAATTATGGGGGCTCCAGCCTCACGACCAAATCACCTGCTGAAGGCCCTGCCTCTTAACACCATCACCTTGGGAGTTAGAACTTCAACATATGAAATTGGGGGACACAAACATTCAGACCATAACACAGAACAATATGATTTCTGGCAGGCAAATACATTTAGCTGCAGAACTGGAGCGGGAGGTAAAGTGGGAGCCAGTGCTATTGCCCCTGTGGGCTGAGTGGTTGGCCTCCACGGCATGGTGGGTGAGAGAGGTCATAGGCGCCCTGGATGAACTGGGATGGAAGGGAGCAAACCGGCCAACTGCGGGCCTCTGGTAAAAGCTTGGAGAAGATCGAGGGAGCCTGCCTTATATCATCATAAATCACGTGAAGGATGAACACACATTTACCAAAACCTTAGGGGTATGTTCTCTGCAAAGACGACAGGTCGGCTCACCAAGCCTGGCTTGCAAAAATGATAGCCATTTCAGAGCCTGCCCCGCAGGGTCAAAATGCCCCGCAGAGTCCCCCAATTGCAGGGGTGTTTGAGAATGTTCCAAATATCAAAACTTTTATTGGTGGAGCGTTATGTAGGTGATATAATTAGAGGAATGAGTATAGAAGGAACAATAATTTGGGCAGATAACTGATGAGAATGGAGAAGATGGGCAATTTTGCAACATCAAGTTATAAAGAAAATTTACTTCAGTTAAATTTTTAGGGACAACCTGGACATTAGAGGGAGACACGTAGCAGAACTAATTAGAGGTAAAGAGTGTAGCCCCATCCAGGGATAAAAAGGAAGCCCCCAAATTGATGGGTTATTTGCCTATTTGGAGAAAATACCTTTAACATTTAGGTATTCCCATATGACCGACGTATCGATAGCGAGAAGAAGCCAGTACTAAGGCTGGGACAGCATGGGTTTTTTTTTTTTCTGGAAACACTGTATTTTTTTTTTATTGAGTTAATGATAGGTTACAATCTTGTGAAATTTCAGTTGTACATTATTGTTTGTCTGTCGTGTTGTAGGTGCACCCCTTCACCCTTTGTGCCTACCCCCCACCCCATCTTTCCCCTGGTAGCCACTAATCTGTTCTCTTTGTCTACATTTTTAAATTCCTCATATGAGTGCAGTCATACAGACAGCATGGATTTTTGATGGAGGAACACAACATGAAAATACATTCACTCGGGTACCAACCCCAAAGGGAACGGAATTCGGGTGGGAGGCCGAGGATGAAGGGCGCTGGGGTAGCCGGGAGCTGGATTCCAGCCCACTGGCTGCCCGCAGAAACAAACTGGCCCGGAGGGAGCAAGCCACGGCCACAGCCCTGCATGTGGGGCAGATGTTGATGAGGACTGAGGTAGGGTCCTGCCATGGGCCCGACTCAGTCCTGAATGACAGCTGGGTGGCACTAGGAGGACATGGGATAAATTGAAAAGGCGAAACCAGCCCCAAGACCCTGAAGCTGCAGGGAGGCAGGGCTTACAGCTGCGAGGGGAGGACCCACGGTTACCTCCGGAGGTCACTGAGCTGGCGAGGGACACGACTGACGAGCACACTTCATGGCCCACGCGCAGCACAGACTAGAACGAGCAGGCAGCCCAGTCCACCAGGGATTAACACGGGGAAAGTCAGCGGGTCGAAACACCAGCTCACGCACTGTCCACCGGGCCACTGCACAGCAGGGCATCAGCTTGTCAATAGCAGCCTTGCCGGAACTCTACATGCTGTAAGAACAGTCATTACGAGGTGTGAACATCACACCCACTGGGATGGCTACTATCAAACAAAACCCCCAGAAAATAGCAAGTGTCAGCGAGGACGTGGAGAAACTGGAAGCTTGTGCGCTGTTGGTGGGAATGTAAAATGGTGCAGCCGCTGTGGAAAACAGTATGGAGGGTCCTCAAAAAATTAAACATACAACTACGATACGACCTAGCCATCCCGCTTCTGGGCATATACTTGAAAGAATTAAAAGCAGGGTCTTGAGATGTTTGCACGCCCGTGTTCACAGCAGCATCATTCACAAGGGCCAAGAGGTAGAAGCAACCCAAGTATTCACTGATGGATGAACTGATAAACTAAATGTGGTTTATCCATACAACGGAATATTATTCAGCCTTAAAAAGGAAAGAAATTCTGATATATGCTACAACATGGATGAACCTTGAAGACATTCTGGTAGTGGAATAAGCCAGTCACAAAAGGACAAATGCTGTATGCTTCCACTTATATGAGGTCTCCAGAGTAGTCAGATTCACAGAGACAGAAAGTAGAATGGTGAGTGCCAAGGGCTGGGGTGGCAGGGTGCGAATGGGGCCTTAGTGTTTAATGGGGACAGAGTTTCAGTTTGGGAAGATGAGTAAGTTTTGGAGACAGATGGTGGGGATGGTTGCACAATAGGAACGTGCTTAATGCCACTGAAGTGTACACTTAAAAACAGTTAAGATGGTAAATTTAATGTTATGTGTATTTCACCAAAATAAAAGAAAAAGGTGCATACCTGCTGGCCAACGGGGTGGTGAGGAAGATAGGTTTTCCCTTGTGCTCCCGGATATCTCAAACTCGGAGACTTAGGTCGATTTCTTTCAGTTCAAGAACAGCCTTTCTCTAGGGCAGAGGGTCCCCAGTGACCAGAGTGATGGACACACCAAACGACACGGTCCCCACCCCGGCGGGCCGGCAGCTTTGCTGGGATGTGCTCCAGTGCTGTTTCAGAGCCACTCAGCCTGTGGCTCTGACCTTCTTGGGGGATGGTGTGTGGGCAGGGGCACATTTGCAAGTTGGAAGATGTTTGCAAGCTTGGAGACTGTCAGGGACCACGGCAGGACAGCACCTGGAGCAGAGGCCAGTGTGCTGGAAGTTTGGTGACACTTGCAGTCAGCTCTGTGGATTTGGTCTCTCACACACAGGACCCCCAGGACATGCCAACAATACAGCTGAGTGGGCTCAGCGTGGGGTCTACCGTTGGTCTGCTTGGGGATCGATCCCTGCTGGTGATGGCCCAACTGGGGCTCCCCTCTCACCTCACCTGAAAAGGGCTTGGGGGAGGGGCTTCCATCCCACCAGCAGCCCTAGAGCCCCTGCTGGCACCGCAGGGCCAGCGGGAACGGAACGCCAGCCCTCATTAGCTCCGGGGCAACCACGTCAGTCTCTGAATGGGCCCCTGGTTGCTGAATTGGGGGCCCAGCACTCTACTGGAGGGGGTATTGTTATGCTGGGAGGCGCCTCTGGCTACTTATCTCCCCTGGGCAGGAGCCTCTCCGGTCCCACCCAGTCCCATTCCTGAGGGATCCATCAGTCCGGGGTGGGGCCTTTGATTACTATTTGGAAAACACTCCCAGGCCATTTTGATAAAGTCCTCTCAAAACTGCAGGGACCCTGACTCAGGCAAGGTCGAAGCTCTCACACCCTCAACCCCTGCTGTGCGCCTGGGCCCACCCACACCAGTCACCTCCTTAGGGGCAAAGTAGTCCCTTCCCTGAGTGTTAGCTCTCCTGCGGGGCACCCCCAGCCACCTCTGAGGAGCCACCATTACGCAGACCCAGCTCAGCCAAGAGGCTCAGTCCTGGCTAGGGCCAAGGCTAGACCCCTTGGGTGTGCTCTTTGCTGAGCAGGCTGGGTCAGGGCACCCAGGCCGGGGCCAGACTGCTCACACCTCCCCCACATAGGCTCTGGCAGGGCTGCCGGCGCCATTTCCCTCCAGACGCTCCCAGTGGGGCCCAGCGTCCCCTTGTCTTGCTCAGCAGGGTGCCCCGAGATAGCACTCACCCGCCACCCGGTCTGTGCTGGTGAAGGGCCTGGTGGGCAGGCTCTAGCCAGACCTCCAGGACGCTGGCCTGTAAGGAGGACCCCAATCTCTGATTCTACCTGCTGGCAGCCCCCTCCCACTGGAGGCTGGGCTCCTAGGGAAGGCCCTAGTCAGCATCTCAGCAGGCTCCAGTCCACCCCGGGGCACAGGCAGCCCTGGCCCTCCCGGCCCCTCCCTCGACCATTTTGACCTCGCCCTGACCTCTGCCTGCCCTGCTTGCAGGAGCCATTCCTACCTAGCGGCAGGACCTGCACACACTCACAGGATTAAGTCAGGAAAAGCAATCTTTTTATTGAACATACTTAAGCGTGGGGTGAGGGAGGAGAGCAGGACCGGGTCGGGGCCAGGGGGGCACCGACCGACAGAGGGGTCAGGCCACAGGCCCCTCACTCGCGTGGGTCCGCCAGGATGCCTCTCTCGGCGGCAGCACTGCCTAAGATGAAGCCCACAGCCAGGGACACGGTCTGGTCGAAGGAACCGCGCAGCTGTTCCACGTGCTGGTTCAGGGTCAGCAGTTGGTCGCGCAGCGGGCCCAGGATGGCCACGATGTCGCCCAGGTGCCCCAAGGTCTGCAGGAGAGCGGCGTTCAGCGACGGGGGCGCAGGCTGCGGGGGCGCGTGGTCGTCAGGGCGGCCGGGCGGCGAGTCGGTGTCTTCCCAGGCGGGGTCGGGGGTCGGCGTCGGGGAGCTTGGGGCGCGGAAAGGCGCGTGGTCCTCGGGGCGGCCGGGCACGGGGGATAAGGTGGAGAGCACCGTCGGTGAGCCGGGGGTGTGGGGGGTTTCCGCAGACTTGGGCGGGAACGGGTTGAACCTGAGCGTCCAGGCGGGGTCCGCGTCGGAGTCGCGGGCGGCCAGGAGTGGCGGGGCGTCTGGAACGCGGAGCGGGTGGTCTGGCCGGGCACCGGGGTCGCGCCTGCCTCTCCCCGGGCCCTCGCCCCCACCTACCCGGGTCTTGGGCCTGGGGGCACGCCCGCCCTTCCCCAGCCCCCAGCCCCCCTACCTGGCTCGGCGGGCGCGGGTGGCGCGCCTGGGGCCGGGCGACGTCCGCGCCGGTGCCCTGGGGAGCGGCGGCGGCCGCGTTTGCGCCCGTCGTCGCCCAGCAGCCCCATGAGCTGGCGGATCTGCGCGTCAAAGGGCCCGGGCGGCTGGCCGTGCGCGTCGCGGAGCTTGTCCTTGAGGAACTTGTAGCGGCGGCGGCACTGCGCGGGCGTGCGCCGCACCTGCTGGCGGGCCAGGGCGGCCGACACGCGGCGGTAGATGGGCAGTGCCCGGCGGCGGTCGAGCAGCAGTGCGCGCCAGACGGCCGGCTGCAGCAGCGTGCCCAGCAGCAGCTCCGTCTCGTGCGCGCTCCAGGGCGTGCGCTGCGCCGAGCCGGGGGACACAGGCGAACCCGGGGACGCGGGCGCCGCCAGCGCGCCGGGCGAGGCGGGACGCCCGGGCGGGGTCCCCGGGGCTTCCCCGGCCGGCCGCGGCTCGGAGTCCCTCCTGGCCGGCGACGGCGACGGCAAGGGCGGCGCGGGAGGGGGCGGCCGCCGGGGTCGGAGCAGCATCCTGGGGCCGGCGGGCGTGCTGGGGTCGGAGGCCAGGCCCGGGAGAGGCTGCCCACAGGCGCTCTTAGGACCCTGCGCGCGTCCGCCGTGCGTCGGAGCCCGAGCGGGAGCCGGGTCTACGCAGCCCTCCCACCGTCCCGCCCCGCCCCGCCCCCTCCAAGAGCCAAGTTCAGCTTGGGCTGTTCTTGTGCCTCGGTTTCCCTGCCAGCCTTTGGACCTCCTAGGTTTTGAGTACACCGAGCAGAGTTTTGCCACGCCCCACGGGGAAGAACCTGCCAAACAATAGTGGCTGTACTTTTCAAACTGTTTAATTGAGATACAAATGCACACGGCAACGTGCATCAGGCGCGCAAAGTTCAGTTCCTTTTTACGCATGTGCCATGCCCTTTCACCGCTGCGCAGACCAAGCTACGGAGTCTTCCAGTTCTAGAAGGCTCCGTCGCACCGCCTCCTTTTTGCTTTGGTGCGCCCTAGTTCGTTGTTCACAGATGTGCCGGCACTGCTCCCCCTCCCCCGGCCCCACCCCCCACTCCCCGGCCCCTGTTCTGCTGTGATTTCAGTGTGTGCAAGGGAGGGGGTGGTTATCACTGCGTGTGGTCAGTTTAGGGCTGGATCTGACAAAGAGCTATGGCCCGTGGTCAGAATTAGTGTCGTAATTAACACACACTTCACAGAAAGAAACTTCTTTATTCTGATAAAGAGGACCCACAGCTAACACTAGGGTTCATAATGAGTATTGAGTGGCTACCTCCTGAAATTAGGAATAGACACGGATGCCCAACATCACTGCTTCTATTTGACATCACTGTAGAAGTCCTCGCCAAAGCAATAAGACGAGAAAACGGAGGAAGATGCATACAGATTGGAAAGGAGAGGTAAAACAGTGATTTGCAGATGACGTGAGAGTAACAGGGAAAGTAACCTACAGGCACATTATTAGAACTCATAAATGAATTTAGCAGGGTCATTGAATAAACAATAAACAAAAATTAATATCTCTGTATACTAGCTACAGTAGTTTCATAAAACCCGTTAGTTTGGGATAATTGTAGATTTGCGGCCAGGCTGCAGGTGGCACGGAGTCCCTGTGCTCCCTCAGATGAACATCTGACACGACCATAGAGCCTTTGTCAAAGCTGAGAAACGAACATCCATACGACACTTGGACTGACTCGCGGACTTTATTTGGGTCGGACCAGGTTTCCACTACGTCCCTTCTCCGTCCCGGGTCCCGTCCGGGGTCCTGTGAGCACTACGTTTCGTCATCCTGTCCCCTTGGTCTCCTCTGGGGCAGGGTGGTTTCTCATTCTGGTTTCAGTGTCCTTGGCACGTTGGGGAGACTGGTCCAGTATTTGGTGGGATGTCCCCAGTGTGGGTTTGTCTGGCGTCCTGTCATAATTAGCCTGGGGTCATGGGTTTCTGGGAAGAAGACCACGGAGGTGACGTGGCCGTCCTTCCACATCGTGTCAGGTGCTTGATGTCGTTAGGACTTGGCATCGTGATGCTCACCTGACCTCCAGTTAAGGGGGCAGCTGTCACCTCCATGGTCAGGTCACCCTCCTCCTTGCCCTGCCCTGTGTGGGCCCATCCCCGAGTCCAGTCCACAGGCGGGGGGAACCAAGCTGCCCCTCGGGGCACCTACATGTGTTGTTTGGGACTCTCCTCGTCTGTTTGTTTATCCAGTCGCCCATTTCTCTCGGTGTGGACTCGTGCACATTCGTCTTACTCTTGGGTCATGATACCCTACTCGGGCATGGGGAGTCCTTCTCAGCTCTCCTCTTTCCCTCCCGTCCTCTGTTCTTGTGCTCTCACCCCCCTTTTTTAAGCACTTGCTTGCTTTCTAGCGCTGCAAGATGTTCCTGGTTCATCTGATACTTTCCCCACTCCAGCCCTAGAATCAGCCATTCAGCCATTTCTCCAAAATATCTGTGCTTTTTTTTGGAGACTGGTATCTGGACACCAAGATCTGGGTACATGGTGTGCCCACTGCTACTGGGGTGTCACTGCTGTGAGGCCACTGGTTCTTGGGGGGGATTTTGTCCTTCAGGGGATATTTGGAGATGTCAGGAGACACTGTTGGTTGTCACAATTTGGGGGGTGTTGTGGCATCTGGAGGGTAGAAATAACCAGAGATGCTGCAAAACATCCTACAGTGCCCAGGATGGCCCCACGGCGGAGAATTATCCACCCAAACGTCGCTGGTGCAGTGACTGAGAAGCCCTGTGCCAGCCCTGCGGGGGGTGAGCCAGGAGGCCTGTGCAAGCACTGACGTACCCCAACACCTGCGTTCATTTCTCTACCGGACCACCTTGCACCCGGCACTGCGGGGTCATTCTCGCCTCCCCACTGGCTCTTCTGTAACTTCTTTCTCTGACAGGGAGGCCTGGCTCCCTTCTCTACAACTTACTTTCCTGGTGTGCATGGAAAGTCTTCAGAATTGTAACCTGAATCTTGTGAGAAGCCACTTTACCAGCTGGTGTGCTGTCTTCCTGTGCAGCTCTTTTTCCGTGGCCTGCAAGAGTCCCTTCAAAACATCAGTTCCCACGGTTCCTTGGGTCAGCCCCTGATGGGGGAGACGGATGCTGGGGAGGGGCCGGGGGAAGGGACAGCTCAAGGCCCCACCCGGCCGTGAGAATTCCCAGTCTTCACAGCTGGCTTCAAATAGCCACAGCAGCAGGGACCACCACAAATTCATCTGGGGAGTGGACCCGGCGACTCGCCGGTGGAGTCCTGTTCATGGACCGGAGCCCAGGTCTCCAAGATGGGAGCTCATGTGCTGCCCAGCCCACAACGAGCACTTCAGTTCTTCGCTGAGCATCACAAACCATGCAGGTGGGGCGAGGGCCGTGTGATCCGCCGTGGTTCTGTGGTCGGAGCCGGGGTGAGGAGGGGGCTGCTTCTGTGTTCCCTCGTGACTGGGGCCACTGCGGGTCGCCTCTGCCCGGCTGGCCTGGGCACCATTTCCCGGGCTAAGGCTGGCTGGCTGGGGCCCTGCAGGCTGTATCCAAGTGGCACCTGCTGGTGCCGGGCGGCTCCTGGGCTGGGCCGCCTGGAACTGCTGGGCTGGTTGGACACTTTTCTTTCCACCTCCATGCGGCTGGCCCAGGGCCACCTTGGGCTTGCTCTCAGCATGCTGGGTGTGGGGTGGTTAAACCCTGTACGTGCTGGGGGCTCCCCAAGCGTGAGTATGCTGGGCCAGGCTCCATACAGCATCAGAGGGGGCTGCACGGGTGGGCACCTGGGAAGCGTGGCTCGCAGGGGCCTGAAGGGTCATTGATCGTAATTTCTCTGAAAGAAAACCAGTTGATTTGATTAGGCCGGTGCAGTGAAGGGACACTGTCTTCGTGGCGCCTTACCTGTGTCTCAGGAGGGAAGAGATCTGGGTCTAACTGCCCGCCACGACCGGGACACCAGAACCCCCCAGCCATGGCAGCTGCTGTCTGCAGGGACACGACTTTACCATTTCCTTGTCTTCCTCAAAAAGCTTGACTCTCCCAGGACTGTCCTGCTGGGCAGAGGACTCGATCACTCGTTACAGGAACTGCTCCCAACAACTCTTCCACAGAAAGCGTCAACAGTTTACACCCCAAACTCTTTGAACTGGCCTCCCACTCCTCCCTTTGCGGGGTCCACCCACCTTAAGCTCTTCCATCAGGACCCTTCCCAGTGGTGACCAAGCCCCAGGAGCAGCACCCCAGCCTTGCCCTGGCCGGCCCCGCCCCTGGGCTCCGGCTGAGGTCTGGGTGGCCAGTGCGCAGCATGGGGCTTGTCAGGCAGGAGCAGATGCCCAGGTGGGACGGGCAGGCAGCCTGGGGGCCTCGGCGTGGTGAGGCCTCGGCGGGTTAGCTATTTTGGATGGTTTGCAGTCTTTTCCTCCAGAGGCAAACGTTTCCTGCGACAGCCGAGTGACTTTGCTTGTTCACTAGCCTGGAGTGACTGGGTTTTGGTTCTGGTGGGGCCGAAATTAGAAATGAACCAGCAGACCTGGCCCTTCTCAGCACCAGCCCAGGACGTTGCTGTGGTCCCAGCTCTTCTCGCCTCCTCGAGCCTTTGTGAGCACCCAAAGCTGTCTTCACCTGATCATGAAGGAGTCACCCTGACCCACACAGCAGGCATCACTTTGTAAACAAAGAAAATGAGTTACACGGAAGCTATCTTGGTAGAAACGATTTTATTTAGAAATCTGGATCACGTGACATTTGGGCGCCATGCAAACAGTGGTGCTCAAGCTGAAGGCCCAGTCACGTCCCCGTGAATAAGTCGTTAGAACTGGAATGTTTATTTGCGCTGGACATTAACTTCACTTCAGGCTTTGTGACACTATCTTTGTTAAATTCTGAATCTGAAAACTTGAGAGTTGATTGGCAGACACAATCCTTATATAAAAGCCTAAAAAATTCCCCACGCAAGGCCAGGAGCGCAGAGCTCCTCCTATGTTCCATTTAAGCAGGACCGGGATGTCTCAAATTAATTTATGTGGGAAAACACCTTGACATTAAAAATTCAGCATTCTATCATAAGTAACAGTTTTCTTAGAAATACACCAGCTGGTTGCTCTAAAGAATCACTAATTCTAAAACTCAAAAGAGCAATCTTGGGTCTTGCAGCGATTTGCAACATAAGAACATGGGGGCCTGGGATGGCGCCAGGGGGTCAGGCATCCCTGTTGGGGGGATGTGACAGCCTGTCCTGGTCCCCAGGCCCCTGGTGAGGGCGGCCTCCACCCACTGAGCAACGCTCAGCACCAGCTGTTCGGAAACAGCCTGAGGAGGAGCTGGGTGCCATCGAGACAGCTGACTTCACGTCCTTGTCGGTTCTGACAGAGGGCTTGTGACAGCAAGCTGTGGGAGCTCAGGTGCGGGTGTGCGCATCGCATGCATGGCTGCTGAAGGTGCATGGGCATTGGTCACAGCGCTGCGGCCCCCAGGCTGGGCAGAGGGACCCTCTCAGGGTCCCTGAGGCCACGTCTCTGCTCTGGAGCTGCTGTCTGTCCCACATGCCTTGCTAGGAAGCAGAGCCCTGGCCAGCGCATACCTGCCCCACCAGGAGCTGTTCTAAGCTGCAGGGACAGTGGGCTCACCAGGGCCATGGGGGGCTGGGGACTGCCAGTGCAAAGCCACAGGGGTGGGTGGCTGCCAGTGTAGAGCTGCCAGGCGCTCACCCGCAGCAAGAGGCCGGGCTGGGACGGAGGTAACACCAGGCCTGTTGGCAGGAAGGGCTGCAAGGCTTGGGCACGCCCACTAACCTGTGGCTGGGACACGGTGAGATGAGCTGGGTACCTAGTGATCTGGGCCTGAGAGGAGGAGGAGGTGTGTGGTGTGGGGTCATCCAGAAGGGGTCAGGGGAAGTAGAGGGGAGGTCTGGGGG